>NW_027189738.1:0-100790 GCF_040958095.1 Procambarus clarkii
GTGGTGTGAGGAGACCAGGAGTGTGGTGGTGTGAGGAGACCAGGAGTGTGGTGGTGTGAGGAGACCAGGAGTGTTGTGTGTTAGGAGACCAGGAGTGTGGTAGTGTGACGAGACCAGGAGTTGATGGTGTGAGGAGACCTGGGGTGTGGTGGTGTGAGGAGACCAGGAGTGTGGTGGTGTGAGGAGACAGGAGTGTGGTGGTGTGAGGAGACCAGGAGTGTGGTGGTGTTAGGAGACCAGGAGTGTGGTAGTGTGACGAGACCAGGAGTTTGGTGGTGTGAGGAGACCTGGGGTGTGGTGGTGTGAGGATACCAGGAGTGGTGGTGTGAGGAGACCAGGAGTGTATGGTGAAGGAGACCATGGGTGTGGTGGTGTGAAGAGACCAGGAATGTGATGGTGTTAGGAGACCAGGAGTATGGTGGTGTGAAAAGACCAGGAGTTGGGTGGTGTTAGCAGACCAGGAGTGTGGTGGTGTGAGGAGACCAGGAGTGTGGTGGTGTGAGGAGACCAGGATTGTGATCAAGTGAGGATACCAGGAGTGTGGTGTGAAATAAGACAGGATTGTGGTGGAATGTGGAGACCAAGAGTGGTTGTGTTAGGAGACCAGGAATGTGGTGGTGTTAGGAGACCAGGAGTGTGTAGTGTGATGAGACAAAGAGTGTGGTGGTGTTAGGAGACCAGGAGTGTAGTGGTGTGAGGAGACCAGGAGTGTGGTGGTGTTAGGACCAGGAGTGTGGTGGTGTGAGGGGACCAGGAGAGTGGTGGTGTTAGGAGACCAGGAGTGTGGTGGTGTAGGGACCAGGAGTGTGGTGGTCTTAGAAAACCAGGAGTGTGTGGTGTTAGGAGACCAGGAATATGGTGGTGTGACGGGACCAGGAGTGTGGTGGTGTGAGAGATGAGGAGTGTGGTGGTGAGGGACCAGGAGTGTGGTGGTGTGAGGAGCCAGGAGTGTGGTGGTGTGAGAAGACCAGGAGTGTGTAGTGGTGTAAGCGACCAGGAGTGTGGTGGTGTTAGGTGACCATGAGTGTTGTGGTTGAGGAGACCATGAGTGTGGTGATGTGAGGAGACCATTAGTGTGGTGGTGTGAGGAGACCATGAGTGCGGTGATGTGAGAGACCAGGAGTGTGTGGTGTGAGGAGACCTGGAGTGTGGTGGTGATTAGACCTGGAGTGTGTGGTGTTAGGAGACCAGGAGTGTGGTGGTGTGAGGATACCAGGAGTGTGGTGGTGTGAGGAGACCATGAGTGTGATGGTATGAGACCATGAGTGTGGTGTGGGAGGAGACCAGGAGTGTGGTGGTGTGAGGAGACAAAGTGTGTTGTGATGTGAGGAGACCAGGAGTGTGGTGGTGTGAGGAGACTAGGAGTTGCGTGGTGTGAGGAGACCAGGAGTGTGGTGGTGTGAGGAGACCAGGAGTGTGGTGGTGTTAGGTGACCAGGAGTGTGGAGGTGTTAGAAGACCAGGTGTGTGGTGGTATTAGGAGACCAGGAGTGTGGTGGTGTAGGAGACCACGAGTGTGGTGGTGTGAAGAGACCAGGAGTGTGGTGGTGTGAGGAGACCATGAGTGTGGTGGTGTGAGGAGGCCATGAGTGTGTGTGATGTGAAGAGACCAGGAGTGTGTTGGTTAGGAGACCAGGAGTGTGGTGGTTTTAGGAGACCCTGAGTGTGGTAGCGTGAGGAGACCATGAGTGTGGTGGTGTGAGGAGACCATGAGTGTGGTGGTGTGAGGGACCAGGAGTGTGGTGATGTGAGAGGAGACCAGGAGTGTGGTGGTGTGAAGAGACCAATAGTGTGGTGGTGTGAGGAGACCAGGAGTGTGTGGTGTGAGGGGACCAGGAGTGTGGTGGTGTGAGGGACCAGGAGTGTGTTGGTGTGAGGGGACCAGGAGTGTGTTGGTGTGAGGGGACCAGGAGTGGTGGTGTGAGGGGACCAGGAGTGTGTTGGTGTGAGGAGACCAGGAATGTGTTGGTGTGAGGGGACCAGGAGGTGTGGTGTGAGGGGACCAGGAGTGTGGTGGTGTGAGGAGCCAGGAGTGTGTGGTGTGAGGGACCAGGAGTGTTGGTGTGAGGGGACCAGGAGTGTGTTGGTTTGAGGGACCAGGAGTGTGTTGGTGTGAGGGACCAGGAGTGTGTGGTGTGAGGGGACCAGGAGTGGGTGGTGTGAGGAGACCAGGAGTGTGTGTGGTGTGAGGGGACCAGGAGTGTGTTGGTGTGAGGGGACCAGGAGTGGTTGGTGTGAGGGACCAGGAGAGTGTTGGTGTGAGGGACCAGGAGTGTGGTGGTGTGAGGAGACCATGAGTGTGGTGGTGTGAGAAGACCATGAGTGTGGTGGTGGGAGGAGACCAGGAGTGTGGTGGTGTGAGGAGACCAAGTGTGTTGTGATGTGAGGAGACCAGGAGTGTGGTGGTGTGAGGAGACTAGGAGTGGCATGGTGTGAGGAGACTAGGAGTGTGGTGGTGTGAGGAGACCAGGAGTGTGGTGGTGTGAGGAGACCTGCAGTGTGGTGGTGTGAAGAGATCAGGAGTGTGGTGGAGAGAAGACCAATAGTGTGGTGGTGTGAGACGACCAGGAGTGTGGTGGTGTGAGACGACCAGGAGTGTGGTGTTGTGAGACGACCAGGAGTGTGGTGGTGTGAGGAGACCAGGAGTGTGGTGGTTTGAGGAGACCAGGAGTGTGGTGGTTTGAGTAGACCAGGAGTGTGGTGGTGTGAGAAGACCATGAGTGTGGTGGTGTGAGGAGACCATGAGTGTAGTGGTTTGAGGAGACCATGAGTGTGGTGATGTGAGGAGACCATGAGTGTGTTGGTGTGAGGAGACCATGAGTGCGGTGATGTGAAGAGACCAGGAGTGTGGTGGTGTGAGGAGACCTGGAGGGTGATGGTGTGATTAGACCTGGAGTGTGGTGGTGTTAGGAGACCAGGAGTGTGGTGGTGTGAGGATACCAGGAGTGTGGTGGTGTGAGGAGACCATGAGTGTGATGGTGTGAGAAGACCATGAGTGTGGTGGTGGGAGGAGACCAGGAGTGTGGTGGTGTGAGGAGACAAAGTGTGTTGTGATGTGAGGAGACCAGGAGTGTGGTGGTGTGAGGAGACTAGGAGTGGCGTGGTGTGAGGAGACCAGGAGTGTGCTGGTGTGAGGAGACCAGGAGTGTGGTGGTGTTAGGTGACCAGGAGTGTGGAGGTGTTAGAAGACCAGGTGTGTGTGGTATTAGGAGACCAGGAGTGTGGTGGTGTTAGGAGACCACGAGTGTGGTGGTGTGAAGAGACCAGGAGTGTGGTGGTGTGAGGAGACCATGAGTGTGGTGGTGTGAGGAGGCCATGAGTGTGGTGATGTGAAGAGACCAAGAGTGTTGTGGTGCTAGGAGACCAGGAGTGTGGTAGTTTTAGGAGACCCTGAGTGTGGTAGCGTGAGGAGACCATGAGTGTGGTGGTGTGAGGAGACCATGAGTGTGGTGGTGTGAGGAGACCAGGAGTGTGGTGATGTGAGGAGACCAGGAGTTTGGTGGTGTGAAGAGACCAATAGTGTGGTGTGTGTGAGGAGACCAGGAGTGTGTTGGTGTGAGGGGACCAGGAGTGTGGTGGTGTGACGGGACCAGGAGTGTGTTGGTGTGAGGGGACCAGGAGTGTGTTGGTGTGAGGGGACCAGGAGTGTGTTGGTGTGAGGGGACCAAGAGTGTGTTGGTGTGAGGAGACCAGGAGTGTGTTGGTGTGAGGGGACCAGGAGTGTGGTGGTGTGAGGGGACCAGGAGTGTGGTAGTGTGAGGAGACCAGGAGTGTGTTGGTGTGAGGGACCAGGAGTGTGTTGGTGTGAGGGGACCAGGAGTGTGTTGGTGTGAGGGGACCAGGAGTGTGTTGGTGTGAGGGGACCAGGAGTGTGTTGGTGTGAGGGGACCAGGAGTGTGGTGGTGTGAGGAGACCAGGAGTGTGTTGGTGTGAGGGGACCAGGAGTGTGTTGGTGTGAGGGGACCAGGAGTGTGTTGGTGTGAGGGGACCAGTAGAGTGTTGGTGTTAGGGGACCAGGAGAGTGTTGGTGTTAGGGGACCAGGAGTGTGTTGGTGTGATTATGAGGAGTGTGGTGGTGTGAAGAGACCAGGAGTGTGGTGGTGTGAGGAGGCCAGGAGTGTGGTGGTGTGAGAAGACCAGGAGTGTGGTGGTGTTAGGTGACCATGAGTGTTGTGGTTTGAGGAGACCATGAGTGTGGTGATGTGAGGAGACCATGAGTGTGGTGGTGTGAGGAGACCATGAGAGCGGTGATGTGAAGAGACCAGGAGTGTGGTGGTGTGAGGAGACCTGGAGTGTGGTGGTGTGATTAGACGTGGAGTGTGGTGGTGTTAGGAGACCAGGAGTGTGGTGGTGTGAGGAGACCAGGAGTGTGGTGGTGTGAGGAGACCATGAGTGTGGTGGTGTGAGAAGACCATGAGTGTGGTGGTGGGAGGAGACCAGGAGTGTTGTGGTGTGAGGAGACCAAGTGTGTTGTGATGTGAGGAGACCAGGAGTGTGGTGGTGTGAGGAGACTAGGAGTGGCGTGGTGTGAGGAGACTAGGAATGTGGTGGTGTGAGGAGACCAGGAGTGTGGTGGAGTGAGGAGACCTGCAGTGTGGTGGTGTGAAGAGATCAGGAGTGTGGTGGAGTGAGAAGACCAATAGTGTGGTGGTGTGAGACGACCAGGAGTGTGGTGGTGTGAGACGACCAGGAGTGTGGTGGTGTGAGGAGACCAGGAGTGTGGTGGTTTGAGGAGACCAGGAGTGTGGTGGTTTGAGTAGACCAGGAGTGTGGTGGTGTGAGGAGACCAAGGGTGTGGTTGCCCTAGGAGACCATGGGTGTGGTGGTGTGAAGGGACTAGGAGTGTGGTGATGTGAAGAGACCAGGAGTGTGATGGTGTTAGGAGACCAGCAGTATGGTGGTGTGAAGAGACCAGGAGTGTGGTGGTGTTAGGAGACCAGGAGTGTGGTGGTGTGAGGAGACCAGGGGTGTGGTGGTGTGAGGAGACCAGGAGTGTGGTGGGTGAGGAGACCAGGAGTGTGGTGGTGTGTGGAGACCAGGAGTGTGGTGTGTGGAGACCAGGAGTTTGGTGGTGTGAGGAGACCTGGGGTGTGGTGGTGTGAAGGGACTAGGAGTGTGGTGATGTGAAGAGACCAGGAGTGTGATGGTGTTAGGAGACCAGCAGTATGGTGGTGTGAAGAGACCAGGAGTGTGGTGGTGTTAGGAGACCAGGAGTGTGGTGGTGTGAGGAGACCAGGAGTGTGGTGGTGTGAAGAGACCAGGAGTGTGGTGGTGTTAGGAGACCAGGAGTGTGGTGGTGTGAGGAGACCAGGAGTGTGGTGGTATGAGGAGACCAGGAGTGTGGTGGTGTGAGGAGACCAGGAGTGTGGTGGTGTTAGGAGACCAGGAGTGTGGTAGTGTGACGAGACCAGGAGTTTGTGGTGTGAGGAGACCTGGGGTGTGGTGGTGTGAGGAGACCAGGAGTGTGGTGGTGTGAGGAGACCAGGAGTGTGGTGGTGTGAGGAGACCAGGAGTGTGGTGGTGTTAGGAGACCAGGAGTGTGGTAGTGTGACGAGACCAGGAGTTTGGTGGTGTGAGGAGACCTGGGGTGTGTGGTGTGAGGATACCAGGAGTGTGGTGGTGTGAGGAGACCAGGAGTGTATGGTGTAAGGAGACCATGGGTGTGGTGGTGTGAAGAGACCAGGAATGTGATGGTGTTAGGAGACCAGGAGTATGGTGGTGTGAAAAGACCAGGAGTGTGGTGGTGTTAGCAGACCAGGAGTGTGGTGGTGTGAGGAGACCAGGAGTGTGGTGGTGTGAGGAGACCAGGAGTGTGATCAAGTGAGGATACCAGGAGTGTGGTGTAGAAATAAGACCAGGATTGTGGTGGAATGTGGAGACCAAGAGTGGTTGGTGTTAGGAGACCAGGAATGTGGTGGTGTTAGGAGACCAGGAGTGTTGTAGTGTGATGAGACAAAGAGTGTGGTGGTGTTAGGAGACCAGGAGTGTAGTGGTGTGAGGAGACCAGGAGTGTGGTGGTGTTAGGTGACCAGGAGTGTGGTGGTGTGAGGGGACCAGGAGAGTGGTGGTGTTAGGAGACCAGGAGTGTGGTGGTGTGACGGGACCAGGAGTGTGGTGGTCTTAGAAAACCAGGAGTGTGGTGGTGTTAGGAGACCAGGAATATGGTGGTGTGACGGGACCAGGAGTGTGGTGGTGTGAGAGATGAGGAGTGTGGTGGTGTGAGGAGACCAGGAGTGTGGTGGTGTGAGGAGGCCAGGAGTGTGGTGGTGTGAGAAGACCAGGAGTGTAGTGGTGTTAGGCGACCAGGAGTGGTGGTGTTAGGTGACCATGAGTGTTGTGGTTGAGGAGACCATGAGTGTGGTGATGTGAGGAGACCATGAGTGTGGTGGTGTGAGGAGACCATGAGTGCGGTGATGTGAAGAGATCAGGAGTGTGGTGGGTGTGAGGAGACCTGGAGTGTGGTGGTGTGATTAGACCTGGAGTGTGGTGGTGTTAGGAGACCAGGAGTGTGGTGGTGTGAGAAGACCAGGAGTATGGTGGTGTGTGGAGACCAGGAGTGTAGTGGTGTGAGGAGACCATGAGTGTGTGGTGTGAGAAGACCATGAGTGTGGTGGTGTGAGGAGACCAGGAGTATGGTGGTGTGTGGAGACGAGGAGTGTGGTGGTGTGAGGAGACCAGGAGTGTGGTGGTGTAAGGAGACCAAGGGTGTGGTTGCGCTAGGAGACCATGGGTGGTGGTGGTGTGAAGGGACTAGGAGTGTGGTGATGTGAAGAGACCAGGAGTGTGATGGTGTTAGGAGACCAGCAGTATGGTGGTGTGAAGGGACCAGGAGTGTGGTGGAGTTAGGAGACCAGGAGTGTGGTGGTGTGAGGAGACCAGGAGTGTGGTGGTGTGAGTAGACCAGGAGTAAGGTGGTGTGAGTAGACCAGGAGTGTGGTGGTGTGAGGACACCAGGAGTGTGGTGGTGTGAGGAGACCAGGAGTGTGGTGGTGTGTGGAGACCAGGTGTGTGGTAGTGTGACGAGACCAGGAGTTTGGTGTGAGGAGACCTGGGGTGTGGTGGTGTGAGGAGACCAGGAGTATGGTGGTGTTAGGAGACCAGGAGTGTGGTGGTGTGAGGAGACCAGGAGTGTGGTGGTGTGAGGAGACCAAGGGTGTGGTTGCGCTAGGAGACCATGGGTGTGGTGGTGTGAGGGGACTATGAGTGTGGTGGTGTGAAGAGACCAGGAGGTGATGGTGTTAGGAGACCAGGAGTATGGTGGTGTGAGGAGACTAGGAGTGGCGTGGTGTGAGGAGACCAGGAGTGTGGTGTGGAAATGAGACCAGGATTGTGGTGGAATGTGGAGACCACGAGTGGTTGGTGTTAGGAGACCAGGAATGTGGTGGTGTTAGGAGACCAGGAGTGTTGTGGTGTGAAGAGACAAAGAATGTGGTGGTGTTAGGAGACCATGAGTGTTGTGGTTTGAGGAGACCATGAGTGTGGTGATGTGAGGAGACCATGAGTGTGGTGGTGTGAGGAGACCATGAGTGCGGTGATGTGAAGAGACCAGGAGTGTGGTGGTGTGAGGAGATCTGGAGTGTGGTGTTGTGATTAGACCTGGAGTGTGGTGGTGTTAGGAGACCAGGAGTGTGGTGGTGTGAGGACACCAGGAGTGTGGTGGTGTGAGGAGACCATGAGTGTGGTGGTGTGAGAAGACCATGAGTGTGGTGGTGGGAGGAGACCAGGAGTGTGGTGGTGTGAGGAGACCAAGTGTGTTGTGATGTGAGGAGACCAGGAGTGTGGTGGTGTGAGGAGACTAGGAGTGGCGTGGTGTGAGGAGACCAGGATTGTGGTGGTGTGAGGAGACCAGGAGTGTGGTGGTGTGAGGAGACCAGCAGTGTGGTGGTGTGAAGAGATCAGGAGTGTGGTGGTGTTAGGTGACCAGGAGTGTGGAGGTGTTAGAAGACCAGGTGTGTGTGGTGGTGTTAGGAGACCAGGAGTGTGGTGGTGTTAGGAGACCACGAGTGTGGTGGTGTGAAGAGACCAGGAGTGTGGTGGTGTGAGGAGACCATGAGTGTGGTGGTGTGACGAGACCATGAGTGTGGTAATGTGAAGAGACCAAGAGTGTTGTGGTGTTAGGAGACCAGGAGTGTGGTGGTGTGAGGAGACCATGAGTGTGGTGGTGTGAGAAGACCATGAGTGTGGTGGTGGGAGGAGACCAGGAGTGTGGTGGTGTGAGGAGACCAAGTGTGTTGTGATGTGAGGAGACCAGGAGTGTGGTGGTGTGAGGAGACTAGGAGTGGCGTGGTGTGAGGAGACCAGGATTGTGGTGGTGTGAGGAGACCAGGAGTGTGGTGGTGTGAGGAGACCAGCAGTGTGGTGGTGTGAAGAGATCAGGAGTGTGGTGGTGTTAGGTGACCAGGAGTGTGGAGGTGTTAGAAGACCAGGTGTGTGGTGGTATTAGGAGACCAGGAGTGTGGTGGTGTTAGGAGACCACGAGTGTGGTGGTGTGAAGAGACCAGGAGTGTGGTGGTGTGAGGAGACCATGAGTGTGTGGTGTGACGAGACCATGAGTGTGGTAATGTGAAGAGACCAAGAGTGTTGTGGTGTTAGGAGACCAGGAGTGGTGGTTTTAGGAGAACAGGAGTGTTGTGGTGTTATATCACCAGGAGTGTGGTGGTTGTGAGGAGACCTGAGTGTGTAGCGTTGAGGAGACCATGAGTGTGGTGGTGTGAGGAGACCATGAGTGTGGTGGTGTGAGGAGACCAGAGTGTGGTGATGTGAGAGACCATGAGTGTGGTGTGTGAGGAGACATGAGTGCGGTGATGTGAAGTGACCAGGAGTGGTGGTGTGAGGAGACCTGGAGTGTGGTGTTGTGAGGAGACCGGAGTGTGGTGGTGTTAGGAACCAGGAGTGTGGTAGTGTGAGGAGACCAGGAGTGTGGTGGTGTGAGGAGACCATGAGTGTGGTGGTGTAGAAGACCATGAGTGTGGTGGTGGAGGAGACCAGGATGTGTGGTGTGAGGAGACCAAGTGTGTGGTGATGTGAGGAGACCAGGAGTGTGGTGGTATGAGGAGACTAGGAGTGGCGTGGTGTAGGAGACTAGGAGTGTGGTGGTGTGAGGAGACCAGGAGTGTGGTGGTGTGAGGAGACCTGCAGTGTGGTGGTGTGAAGAGATCAGGAGTGTGGTGGAGTGAGAAGACCAATAGTGTGGTGGTGTGAGACGACCAGGAGTGTGGTGGTGTGAGACGACCAGGAGTGTGGTGGTGTGAGGAGACCAGGAGTGTGGTGGTTTGAGGAGACCAGGAGTGTTGTGGTGTGAAGAGACAAAGAGTGTGGTGGTGTAGGAGACCAGGAGTGTAGTGGTGTGAGGAGACCAGGAGTGTGGTGGTGTTAGGTGACCAGGAGTGTGGTGGTGTTAGAAGATCAGGAGTGTGGTGGTGTTAGGAGACCATGAGTGTTGTGGTTTGAGGAGACCATGAGTGTGGTGATGTGAGGAGACCATGAGTGTGGTGGTGTGAGGAGACCATGAGTGCGGTGATGTGAAGAGACCAGGAGTGTGGTGGTGTGAGGAGACCTGGAGTGTGGTGGTGTGATTAGACCTGGAATGTGGTGGTGTAGGAGACCAGGAGTGTGGTGGTGTGAGGAGACAGGAGTGGGTGGTGTGAGGGGACCATGAGTGTGGTGGTGTGAGAAGACCATGAGTGTGGTGGTGGGAGGAGACCAGAGTGTGGTGGTGTGAGGAGACCAAGTGTGTTGTGATGTGAAGAGCAGGAGTGGTGGTGTGTGAGGAGACTAGGAGTGGCGTGGTGTGAGGAGACCAGGATTGTGGTGGTGTGAGGAGACCAGGAGTGTGGTGGTGTGAGGAGACCAGCAGTGTGGTGGTGTGAAGAGATCAGGAGTGTGGTGGTTAGGTGACCAGGAGTGTGGAGGTGTTAGAAGACCAGGTGTGTGGTGGTATTAGGAGACCAGGACTGTGGTGTGTAGGAGACCACGAGTGTGGTGGTGTGAAGAGACCAGGAGTGTGGTGGTGTGGAGGAGACCATGAGTGTGGTGGTGTGACGAGACCATGAGTGTGGTAATGTGAAGAGACCAAGAGTGTTGTGGTGTTAGGAGACCAGGAGTGTGGTGGTTTTAGGAGAAACAGGAGTGTTGTGGTGTTATGTCACCAGGAGTGTGGTGGTTGAGGAGACCCTGAGTGTGGTCGTGAGGAGACCATGAGTGTGGTGTGTGAGGAGACCATGAGTGTGGTGGTGTGAGGAGACCATGAGTGTGGTGATGTGAGAAGACCATGAGTGCGGTGGTGTGAGGAGACCATGAGTGCGGTGATGTGAAGTGACCAGGAGTGTGGTGGTGTGTGATGAGACCTGGAGTGTGGTGGTGTGAGGAGACCAGGAGTGTGGTGGTGTGAGGAGACCATGAGTGTGGTGGTGTGAGAGACCATGATGTGGTGGTGGGAGAGACCAGGAGTGATGTGGTGTGAGGAGACCAATGTGTTGTGATGTGAGGAGACCAGGAGTGTGTGGTGTGAGGAGACTAGGAGTGGCGTGGTGTGAGGAGACTAGGAGTGTGGTGGTATGAGGAGACCTGGAGTGTGGTGGTGTGAGGAGACCTGCAGTGTGGTGGTGTGAAGAGATCAGGAGTGTGGTGGAGTGAGAAGACCATAGTGTGTTGGTGTGAGACGACCAGGAGTGTGGTGGTGTGAGACGACAGGAGTGTGGTGTTGTGAGTAGACCAGGAGTGTGGTGGTTTGAGGAGACCAGGAGTGTGGTGGTTTGAGTAGACCAGGAGTGCGGTGGTGTGAGAGGAGTCCAGGAGTGTGGTCGTGTGAGGAGACCAGGAGTGTTGTCGTGTGAGGAGACCAGGAGTGTGGTAGTGTGAGGAAACCAGGAGTGTGGTGGTGTGAGGAGGACCGGGAGTGTGGTGGTGTGAGGAGACCAGGAGTGTGGTGGTGTGAGGAGACCAGGAGTTGGTGGTGTGTGGAGACCAGGAGTGTGGTAGTGTGACGAGACCAGGAGTGTGGTGGTGTGAGGAGACCAGTAGTGTAGTGGTGTGTGGAGACGCATAAGTGTGGTGGTGTGAGAAGACCATGAGTAATGAGTGTGGTGGTGTGAGAAGACCAGGAGTGTGGTGGTGTGAGGAGACCAGGAGTGTGGTGGTGTGAGGAGATCAGGAGTGTGGTGGTGTGAGGAGACCAGGGTGTGGTTGCGTAGGAGACCATGGGTGTGGTGGTGTGAAGGGACTAGGAGTGTGGTGATGTGAAGAGACCAGAGTGTGATGGTGTTAGGAGACCAGCAGTATGGTGGTGTTGAAGAGACCAGGAGTGTGGTGGTGTTAGGGAGACCTGGAGTGTGGTGGTGTGAGGAGACCAGGAGTGTGGTGGTGTGAGGAGACCAGGAGTGTGATCAAGTGAGGAGACCAGGAGTGTGGTGTAGAAATGAGACCAGGATTGTTGTGGAATGAGGAGACCACGAGTGGTTGGTGTTAGGAGACAAGGAATGTGGTGGTGTGAGGAGACCAGGAGTGTGGTGGTGTTAGGTGACCAAGAGTGTGGTGGTGTTAGAAGACCAGGAGTGTGGTGGTGTTAGGAGACTAGGAGTGTGGTGGTGTGACGGGGCCAGGAGTGTGGTGGTGTGAGAGATGAGGAGTGTGGTGGTGTGAGGAGACCAGGAGTGTGGTGGTGTGAGGAGGCCAGGAGTGTGGTGGTGTGAGAAGACCAGGAGTGTGATGGTGTTAGGAGACCAGGAGTATGGTGGTGTGAAGAGACCAGGAGTGTGGTGGTTTGAGAAGACCACGAGTGTGGTGGTGTGAGGAGACCAGGAGTATGGTGGTGTGTGGAGACGAGGTGTGTGGTGGTGTGAGGAGACCGAGGAGTGTGGTGGTGTGAGGAGACCAAGGGTGTGGTTGCGCTAGGAGACCATGGGTGTGGTGGTGTGAAGGGACTAGGAGTGTGGTGATGTGAAGAGACCAGGAGTGTGATGGTGTTAGGAGACCAGCAGGTATGGTGGTGTGAAGAGACCAGGAGTGTGATGGTGTTAGGAAACCAGGAGTGTGGTGTTGTGAGGAGACCAGGAGTGTGGTGGTGTGAGGAGACCAGGAGTGTGATCAAGTGAGGAGACCAGGAGTGTGGTGTGGAAATGAGACCAGGAGTGTGGTGGTGTGAGGAGGCCAGGAGTGTGGTGCTGTGAGAAGACCAGGAGTGTGATGGTGTTAGGAGACCAGGAGTATGGTGGTGTGAAGAGACCAGGAGTGTGGTGGTGTTAGGAGACCAGGAGTGTGGTGGTGTGAGGAGACCAGGAGTGTGGTGGTGTAAGGAGACCAGCAGTGTGATCAAGTGAAGAGACCAGGAGTGTGGTGTGGAAATGAGACCAGGATTGTGGTGGAATGTGGAGACCACGAGTGGTTGGTGTTAGGAGACCAGGAATGTGGTGGTGTTAGGAGACCAGGAGTGTTGTGGTGTGATGAGACAAAGAGTGTGGTGGTGTTAGGAGACCAGGAGTGTAGTGGTGTGAGGAGACCAGGAGTGTGGTGGTGTTAGGTGACACGGAGTGTGGTGGTGTTAGAAGACCAGGAGTATGGTGGTGTTAGGAGACAGGAGTGTAGTGGTGTGACGGGACCAGGAGTGTGGTGGTGTGAGGAGGGCCATGAGTGTGGTGGTGTGAGGAGGCCAGGAGAGTGGTGGTGTGAGAAGACCAGGAGTGTAGTGGTGTTAGGCGACCAGGAGTGTGGTGGTGTTAGGTGCCCATGAGTGTTGTGATGTGAAGAGACCAGGAGTGTGGTGGTGTGAGGAGACCTGGAGTGTGGTGGTGTGAGGAGACCTGGAGTGTGGTGGTGTTAGGAGACCTGGAGTGTGGTGGGGATAGGAGACCAGGAGTGTGGTGCTGTGAGAGGACTAGGAGTGGCGTGGTGTGAGGAGACCAGGAGTGTGGTGGTGTGAGGAGACCAGGAGTGTGGTGGTGTGAGGAGACCAGCAGTGTGGTGGTGTGAAGAGATCAGGAGTGTGGTGGTGTTAGGTGACCAGGAGTGTGGAGGTGTTAGAAGACCAGGTGTGTGGTGGTATTAGGAGACCAGGAGTGTGGTGGTGTTAGGAGACCACGAGTGTGGTGGTGTGAAGAGACCAGGAGTGTGGTGGTGAGAGGAGACCATGAGTGTGGTGGTGTGACGAGACCATGAGTGTGGTAATGTGAAGAGACCAAGTGTGTTGTGGTGTTAGGAGACCAGGAGTGTGGTGGTTTTAGGAGAAGAGGAGTGTTGTGGTGTTATATCACCAGGAGTGTGGTGGTTTGAGGAGACCTGAGTGTGGTAGCGTGAGGAGACCATGAGTGTGGTGGTGTGAGGAGACCATGAGTGTGGTGGTGTGAGGAGACCATGAGTGTGGTGATGTGAGGAGACCCTGAGTGTGGTGTGTGAGGAGACCATGAGTGCGGTGATGTGAAGTGACCAGGAGTGTGGTGGTGTGAGGAGACCTGGAGTGGTGGTGTTGTGAGGAGACCTGGAGTGTGGTGGTGTTAGGAGACCAGGAGTGTGGTGCTGTTGAGGAGACCAGGAGTGTGGTGGTGTGAGGAGACCATGAGTGTGGTGGTGTGAGAAGACCATGAGTGTGGTGGTGGGAGGAGACCAGGAGTCTTGTGGTGTGAGGAGACCAAGTGTGTTGTGATGTGAGGAGACCAGGAGTGTGGTGGTGTGAGGAGACTAGGAGTGGCGTGGTGTGAGGAGACTAGGAGTGTGGTGGTTGTGAGGAGACCTGCAGTGTGGTGGTGTGAAGAGATCAGGAGTGTGGTGGAATGAGAAGACCAATAGTGTGGTGGTGTGAAGAGACCAGGAGTGTGGTGGTGTGAGGAGACCAGGAGTGTGGTGGTGTGAGGAGACCAGGAGTGTGGTGGTTTGAGTAGACCAGGAGTGTGGTGGTGTGAGGAGTCCAGGAGTGTGGTGGTGTGAGGAGACCAGGAGTGTGGTGGTTTGAGTAGACCAGGAGTGTGGTGGTGTGAGGAGTCCAGGAGTGTGGTCGTGTGAGGAGACCAGGAGTGTGGTCGTGTGAGGAGACCAGGAGTGTGGTAGTGTGAGGAGACCAGGAGTTTGGTGGTGTGAGGAGACCGGGAGTGTGGTGGTGTGAGGAGACCAGGAGTGTGGTGGTGTGAGGAGACCAGGAGTGTGGTGGTGTGTGGAGACCAGGAGTGTGGTAGTGTGACGAGACCAGGAGTGTGGTGGTGTGAGGAGACCAGTAGTGTAGTGGTGTGTGGAGACCATAAGTGTGGTGGTGTGAGAAGACCATGAGTGTGGTGGTGTGAGCATACCAGGAGTATGGTGGTGTGAGGAGACCAGTAGTGTAGTGGTGTGAGGAGACCATAAGTGTGGTGGTGTGAGAAGACCATGAGTGTGGTGGTGTGAGGAGACCAGGAGTATGGTGGTGTGTGGAGACGAGGAGTGTGGTGGTGTGAGGAGACCAGGAGTGTGGTGGTGTGAGGAAACCAAGTGTGTGGTTGCGCTAGGAGACCATGGGTGTGGTGGTATGAAGGGACTAGGAGTGTGGTGATGTGAAGAGACCAGGAGTGTGATGGTGTTAGGAGACCAGCAGTATGGTGGTGTGAGGAGACCAGGAGTGTGGTGGTGTGAGGAGACCAGGAGTGTGATCAAGTGAGGAGACCAGGAGTGTGGTGTGGAAATGAGACCAGGATTGTGGTGGAATGAGGAGACCACGAGTGGTTGGTGTTAGGAGACCAGGAATGTGGTGGTGTGAGGAGACCAGGAGTGTGGTGGTGTTAGGTGACCAGGAGTGTGGTGGTGTTAGAAGACCAGGAGTGTGGTGGTGTTAGGAGACCAGGAGTGTGGTGGTGTGACGGGACCAGGAGTGTGGTGGTGTGAGAGATGAGGAGTGTGGTGGTGTGAGGAGACCAGGAGTGTGGTGGTGTAAGGAGGCCAGGAGTGTGGTGGTGTGAGAAGACCAGGAGTGTGATGGTGTTAGGAGACCAGGAGTATGGTGGTGTGAAGAGACCAGGAGTGTTGTGGTGTTAGGAGACCAGGAGTGTGGTGGTGTGAGGAGACCAGAAGTGTGGTGGTGTGAGGAGACCAGGAGTGTGATCAAGTGAGGAGACCAGGAGTGTGGTGTGGAAATGAGACCAGGATTGTGGTGGAATGTGGAGACCACGAGTGGTTGGTGTTAGGAGACCAGGAATGTGGTGGTGTTAGGAGACCAGGAGTGTTGTGGTGTGATTAGACAAAGAGTGTGGTGGTGTTAGGAGACCAGGAGTGTAGTGGTGTGAGGAGACCAGGAGTGTGGTGGTGTTAGGTGACACGGAGTGTGGTGGTGTTAGAAGACCAGGAGTATGGTGGTGTTAGGAGACCAGGAGTGTAGTGGTGTGACGGGACCAGGAGTGTGGTGGTGTGAGGAGGCCAGGAGTGTGGTGGTGTGAGGAGGCAAGGAGTGTGGTGGTGTGAGAAGACCAGGAGTGTAGTGGTGTTAGGCGACCAGGAGTGTGGTGGTGTTAGGTGCCCATGAGTGTTGTGGTTTGAGGAGACCATGAGTGTGGTGATGTGAGGAGACCATGAGTGTGGTGGTGTGAGGAGACCATGAGTGCGGTGATGTGAAGAGACCAGGAGTGTGGTGGTGTGAGGAGACCTGGAGTGTGGTGGTGTGAGGAGACCTGGAGTGTCGTGGTGTTAGGAGACCTGGAGTGTGGTTGGGTTAGGAGACCAGGAGTGTGGTGCTGTGAGGAGACCAGGAGTGTGGTGGTGTGAGGATACCATGAGTGTGGTGGTGGGAGAAGACCATGAGTGTGGTGGTGTGAGGAGACCAAGTGTGTTGTGATGTGAGGAGTCCAGGAGTGTGGTGGTGTGAGGAGACCAGGAGTGTGGTGGTGTGAGGAGACCAGCAGTGTGGTGGTGTGAAGAGATCAGGAGTGTGGTGGTGTTAGAAGGCCAGGTGTGTGGTGGTGTTAGGAGACCAGGAGTGTGGTGGTGTTAGGAGACCAGGAGTGTGGTGGTGTGAAGAGACCAGGAGTGTGGTGGTGTGAGGAGACCATGAGTGTGGTGGTGTGAGGTGACCATGAGTGTGGTGATGTGAAGAGACCAAGAGTGTTGTGGTGTTAGGAGACCAGGAGTGTGGGGGTTTTAGGAGACCAGGAGTGTTGTGGGGGTTTTAGGAGAACAGGAGTGTTGTGGGGTTTTTAGGAGAACAGGAGTGTTGTGGTGTTATGTCACCAGGAGTGTGGTGGTTTGAGGAGACCCTGAGTGTGGTAGCGTGAGGGGACCATGAGTGTGGTGGTGTGAGGAGACCATGAGTGTGGTGGTGTGAGGAGACCAGGAGTGTGGTGATGTGAGGAGACCAGGAGTGTGGTGGTGTGAAGAGACCAATAGTGTGGTGGTGTGAGGAGACCAGGAGTGTGTTGGTGTGAGGGGACCAGGAGTGTGTTGGTGTGAGGAGACCAGGAGTGTGTTGGTGTGAGGGGACCAAGAGTGTGTTGGTGTGAGGAGACCAGGAGTGTGTTGGTGTGAGGAGACCAGGAGTGTGTTGGTGTTAGGGGACCAGGAGTGTGTTGGTGTTAGGGGACCAGGTGAGTGTTGGTGTGAGGGGACCAGGAGTGTGTTGGTGTGAGGGGACCAGTAGTGTGGTGGTGTGAGAGATGAGGAGTGTGGTGGTGTGAGGAGACCAGGAGTGTGGTGGTGTGAGGAGGCCAGGAGTGTGGTGGTGTGAGGGGACCAGGAGTGTGTTGGTGTGAGGGGACCAGGAGTGTGGTGGTGTGAGAGATGAGGAGTGTGGTGGTGTGAGGAGACCAGGAGTGTGGTGGTGTGAGGGGACCAGGAGTGTGGTGGTGTAAGAGATGAGGAGTGTGGTGGTGTGAGGAGACCAGGAGTGTGGTGGTGTTAGGTGACCAGGAGTGTGGTGGTGTTAGAAGATCAGGAGTGTGATGGTGTTAGGAGACCAGGAGTGTGGTGGTGTGACGGGACCAGGAGTGTGGTGGTGTGAGAGATGAGGAGTGTGGTGGTGTGAGGAGACCAGGAGTGTGGTGGTGTGAGGAGGCCAGGAGTGTGTGGTGTGAGAAGACCAGGAGTGTAGTGGTGTTAGGCGACCAGGAGTGTGGTGGTGTTAGGTGACCATGAGTGTTGTGGTTTGAGGAGACCATGAGTGTGGTGATGTGAGGAGACCATGAGTGTGGTGGTGTGAGGAGACCATGAGTGCGGTGATGTGAAGAGACCAGTAGTGTGGTGGTGTGAGGAGACCTGGAGTGTGGTGGTGTGATTAGACCTGGAGTGTGGTGGTGTTAGGAGACCAGGAGTGTGGTGGTGTGAGGAGACCAGGAGTGTGGTGGTGTGAGGAGACCATGAGTGTGGTGGTGTGAGAAGACCATGAGTGTGGTGGTGGGAGGAGACCAGGAGTGTGGTGGTGTGAGGAGACCAAGTGTGTTGTGATGTGAGGAGACCAGGAGTGTGGTGGTGTGAGGAGACTAGGAGTGGCGTGGTGTGAGGAGACCAGGAGTGTGGTGGTGTGAGGAGACCAGGAGTGTGGTGGTGTGAGGAGACCAGCAGTGTGGTGGTGTGAAGAGATCAGGAGTGGGGTGGTGTTAGTTGACCAGGAGTGTGGAGGTGTTAGAAGACCAGGTGTGTGGTGGTATTAGGAGACCAGGAGTGTGGTGGTGTTAGGAGACCACGAGTGTGGTGGTGTGAAGAGACCAGGAGTGTGGTGGTGTGAGGAGACCATGAGTGTGGTGGTGTGACGAGACCATGAGTGTGGTAATGTGAAGAGACCAAGAGTGTTGTGGTGTTAGGAGACCATGAGTGTGGTGGTGGGAGGAGACCAGGAGTGTGGTGGTGTGAGGAGACCAAGTGTGTTGTGATGTGAGGAGACCAGGAGTGTGGTGGTGTGAGGAGACTAGGAGTGGCGTGGTGTGAGGTGACCAGGAGTGTGGTGGTTTGAGGAGACCCTGAGTGTGGTAGCGTGAGGAGACCATGAGTGTGGTGGTGTGAGGAGACCATGAGTGTGGTGGTGTGAGGAGACCGTGAGTGTGGTGATGTGAGGAGACGATGAGTGTGGTGGTGTGAGGAGACCATGAGTGCGGTGATGTGAAGTGACCAGGAGTGTGGTGGTGTGAGGAGACCTGGAGTGTGGTGGTGTGAGGAGACCATGAGTGTGGTGGTGTGAGAAGACCATGAGTGTGGTGGTGGGAGGAGACCAGGAGTGTTGTGGTGTGAGGAGACCAAGTGTGTTGTGATGTGAGGAGACCAGGAGTGTGGTGGTGTGAGGAGACTAGGAGTGGCGTGGTGTGAGGAGACTAGGAGTGTGGTGGTGTGAGGAGACCAGGAGTGTGGTGGTGTGAGGAGACCTGCAGTGTGGTGGTGTGAAGAGATCAGGAGTGTGGTGGAGTGAAGAGATCAGGAGTGTGGTGGAGTGAGAAGACCAATAGTGTGGTGGTGTGAGACGACCAGGAGTGTGGTGGTGTGAGACGACCAGGAGTGTGGTGGAGTGAGGAGACCAGGAGTGTGGTGGTTTGAGGAGACCAGGAGTGTGGTGGTTTGAGTAGACCAGGAGTGTGGTGGTGTGAGGAGACCAGGAGTGTGGTGGTGTGAGGAGACCATTAGTGTGGTGGTGTGAGAAGACCATGAGTGTGGTGGTGGGAGGAGACCAGGAGTGTTGTGGTGTGAGGAGACCAAGTGTGTTGTGATGTGAGGAGACCAGGAGTGTGGTGGTGTGAGGAGACTAGGAGTGGCGTGGTGTGAGGAGACTAGGAGTGTGGTGGTGTGAGGAGACCAGGAGTGTGGTGGTGTGAGGAGACCTGCAGTGTGGTGATGTGAAGAGATCAGGAGTGTGGTGGAGTGAGAAGACCAATAGTGTGGTGGTGTGAGACGACCAGGAGTGTGGTGGTGTGAGACGATCAGGAGTATGGTGGTGTGAGGAGACCAGGAGTGTGGTGGTTTGAGGAGACCAGGAGTGTGGTGGTTTGAGTAGACCAGGAGTGTGGTGGTGTGAGGAGTCCAGGAGTGTGGTCGTGTGAGGAGACCAGGAGTGTGGTCGTGTGAGGAGACCAGGAGTGTGGTAGTGTGAGGAGACCAGGAGTTTGGTGGTGTGAGGAGACCGGGAATGTGGTATTGTGAGGAGACCAGGAGTGTGGTGGTGTGAGGAGACGAGGAGTGTGGTGGTGTGTGGAGACCAGGAGTGTGGTAGTGTGACGAGACCAGGAGTGTGGTGGTGTGAGGAGACCAGTAGTGTAGTGGTGTGTGGAGACCATAAGTGTGGTGGTGTGAGAAGACCATGAGTGTGGTGGTGTGAACATACCAGGAGTATGGTGGTGTGAGGAGACCAGTAGTGTAGTGGTGTGAGGAGACCATAAGTGTGGTGGTGTGAGAAGACCATGAGTGTGGTGGTGTGAGGAGACCAGGAGTATGGTGGTGTGTGGAGACGAGGAGTGTGGTGGTGTGAGGAGACCAGGAGTGTGGTGGTGTGAGAAGACCATGAGTGTGGTGGTGGGAGGAGACCAGGAGTCTTGTGGTGTGAGGAGACCAAGTGTGTTGTGATGTGAGGAGACCAGGAGTGTGGTGGTGTGAGGAGACTAGGAGTGGCGTGGTGTGAGGAGACTAGGAGTGTGGTGGTGTGAGGAGACCTGCAGTGTGGTGGTGTGAAGAGATCAGGAGTGTGGTGGAATGAGAAGACCAATAGTGTGGTGGTGTGAGACGACCAGGAGTGTGGTGGTGTGAGACGACCAGGAGTGTGGTGGTGTGAGGAGACCAGGAGTGTGGTGGTGTGAGGAGACCAGGAGTGTGGTGGTTTGAGTAGACCAGGAGTGTGGTGGTGTGAGGAGTCCAGGAGTGTGGTCGTGTGAGGAGACCAGGAGTGTGGTCGTGTGAGGAGACCAGGAGTGTGGTAGTGTGAGGAGACCAGGAGTTTGGTGGTGTGAGGAGACCGGGAGTGTGGTGGTGTGAGGAGACCAGGAGTGTGGTGGTGTGAGGAGACCAGGAGTGTGGTGGTTTGAGTAGACCAGGAGTGTGGTGGTGTGAGGAGACCAGGAGTGTGGTGGTGTGAGGAGACCATTAGTGTGGTGGTGTGAGAAGACCATGAGTGTGGTGGTGGGAGGAGACCAGGAGTGTTGTGGTGTGAGGAGACCAAGTGTGTTGTGATGTGAGGAGACCAGGAGTGTGGTGGTGTGAGGAGACTAGGAGTGGCGTGGTGTGAGGAGACTAGGAGTGTGGTGGTGTGAGGAGACAAGGAGTGTGGTGGTGTGAGGAGACCTGCAGTGTGGTGATGTGAAGAGATCAGGAGTGTGGTGGAGTGAGAAGACCAATAGTGTGGTGGTGTGAGACGACCAGGAGTGTGGTGGTGTGAGACGATCAGGAGTGTGGTGGTGTGAGGAGACCAGGAGTGTGGTGGTTTGAGGAGACCAGGAGTGTGGTGGTTTGAGTAGACCAGGAGTGTGGTGGTGTGAGGAGTCCAGGAGTGTGGTCGTGTGAGGAGACCAGGAGTGTGGTCGTGTGAGGAGACCAGGAGTGTGGTAGTGTGAGGAGACCAGGAGTTTGGTGGTGTGAGGAGACCGGGAATGTGGTATTGTGAGGAGACCAGGAGTGTGGTGGTGTGAGGAGACGAGGAGTGTGGTGGTGTGTGGAGACCAGGAGTGTGGTAGTGTGACGAGACCAGGAGTGTGGTGGTGTGAGGAGACCAGTAGTGTAGTGGTGTGTGGAGACCATATGTGTGGTGGTGTGAGAAGACCATGAGTGTGGTGGTGTGAACATACCAGGAGTATGGTGGTGTGAGGAGACCAGTAGTGTAGTGGTGTGAGGAGACCATAAGTGTGGTGGTGTGAGAAGACCATGAGTGTGGTGGTGTGAGGAGACCAGGAGTATGGTGGTGTGTGGAGACGAGGAGTGTGGTGGTGTGAGGAGACCATGAGTGTGGTGGTGTGAGAAGACCATGAGTGTGGTGGTGGGAGGAGACCAGGAGTCTTGTGGTGTGAGGAGACCAAGTGTGTTGTGATGTGAGGAGACCAGGAGTGTGGTGGTGTGAGGAGACTAGGAGTGGCGTGGTGTGAGGAGACTAGGAGTGTGGTGGTGTGAGGAGACCTGCAGTGTGGTGGTGTGAAGAGATCAGGAGTGTGGTGGAATGAGAAGACCAATAGTGTGGTGGTGTGAGACGACCAGGAGTGTGGTGGTGTGAGACGACCAGGAGTGTGGTGGTGTGAGGAGACCAGGAGTGTGGTGGTGTGAGGAGACCAGGAGTGTGGTGGTTTGAGTAGACCAGGAGTGTGGTGGTGTGAGGAGTCCAGGAGTGTGGTCGTGTGAGGAGACCAGGAGTGTGGTCGTGTGAGGAGACCAGGAGTGTGGTAGTGTGAGGAGACCAGGAGTTTGGTGGTGTGAGGAGACCGGGAGTGTGGTGGTGTGAGGAGACCAGGAGTGTGGTGGTGTGAGGAGACCAGGAGTGTGGTGGTGTGTGGAGACCAGGAGTGTGGTAGTGTGACGAGACCAGGAGTGTGGTGGTGTGAGGAGACCAGTAGTGTAGTGGTGTGTGGAGACCATAAGTGTGGTGGTGTGAGAAGACCATGAGTGTGGTGGTGTGAGCATACCAGGAGTATGGTGGTGTGAGGAGACCAGTAGTGTAGTGGTGTGAGGAGACCATAAGTGTGGTGGTGTGAGAAGACCATGAGTGTGGTGGTGTGAGGAGACCAGGAGTATGGTGGTGTGTGGAGACGAGGAGTGTGGTGGTGTGAGGAGACCAGGAGTGTGGTGGTGTGAGGAAACCAAGTGTGTGGTTGCGCTAGGAGACCATGGGTGTGGTGGTATGAAGGGACTAGGAGTGTGGTGATGTGAAGAGACCAGGAGTGTGATGGTGTTAGGAGACCAGCAGTATGGTGGTGTGAGGAGACCAGGAGTGTGGTGGTGTGAGGAGACCAGGAGTGTGATCAAGTGAGGAGACCAGGAGTGTGGTGTGGAAATGAGACCAGGATTGTGGTGGAATGAGGAGACCACGAGTGGTTGGTGTTAGGAGACCAGGAATGTGGTGGTGTGAGGAGACCAGGAGTGTGGTGGTGTTAGGTGACCAGGAGTGTGGTGGTGTTAGAAGACCAGGAGTGTGGTGGTGTTAGGAGACCAGGAGTGTGGTGGTGTGACGGGACCAGGAGTGTGGTGGTGTGAGAGATGAGGAGTGTGGTGGTGTGAGGAGACCAGGAGTGTGGTGGTGTAAGGAGGCCAGGAGTGTGGTGGTGTGAGAAGACCAGGAGTGTGATGGTGTTAGGAGACCAGGAGTATGGTGGTGTGAAGAGACCAGGAGTGTTGTGGTGTTAGGAGACCAGGAGTGTGGTGGTGTGAGGAGACAAGAAGTGTGGTGGTGTGAGGAGACCAGGAGTGTGATCAAGTGAGGAGACCAGGAGTGTGGTGTGGAAATGAGACCAGGATTGTGGTGGAATGTGGAGACCACGAGTGGTTGGTGTTAGGAGACCAGGAATGTGGTGGTGTTAGGAGACCAGGAGTGTTGTGGTGTGATTAGACAAAGAGTGTGGTGGTGTTAGGAGACCAGGAGTGTAGTGGTGTGAGGAGACCAGGAGTGTGGTGGTGTTAGGTGACACGGAGTGTGGTGGTGTTAGAAGACCAGGAGTATGGTGGTGTTAGGAGACCAGGAGTGTAGTGGTGTGACGGGACCATGAGTGTGGTGGTGTGAGGAGGCCAGGAGTGTGGTGGTGTGAGGAGGCAAGGAGTGTGGTGGTGTGAGAAGACCAGGAGTGTAGTGGTGTTAGGCGACCAGGAGTGTGGTGGTGTTAGGTGCCCATGAGTGTTGTGGTTTGAGGAGACCATGAGTGTGGTGATGTGAGGAGACCATGAGTGTGGTGGTGTGAGGAGACCATGAGTGCGGTGATGTGAAGAGACCAGGAGTGTGGTGGTGTGAGGAGACCTGGAGTGTGGTGGTGTGAGGAGACCTGGAGTGTCGTGGTGTTAGGAGACCTGGAGTGTGGTTGGGTTAGGAGACCAGGAGTGTGGTGCTGTGAGGAGACCAGGAGTGTGGTGGTGTGAGGATACCATGAGTGTGGTGGTGGGAGAAGACCATGAGTGTGGTGGTGTGAGGAGACCAAGTGTGTTGTGATGTGAGGAGTCCAGGAGTGTGGTGGTGTGAGGAGACCAGGAGTGTGGTGGTGTGAGGAGACCAGCAGTGTGGTGGTGTGAAGAGATCAGGAGTGTGGTGGTGTTAGAAGGCCAGGTGTGTGGTGGTGTTAGGAGACCAGGAGTGTGGTGGTGTTAGGAGACCAGGAGTGTGGTGGTGTGAAGAGACCAGGAGTGTGGTGGTGTGAGGAGACCATGAGTGTGGTGGTGTGAGGTGACCATGAGTGTGGTGATGTGAAGAGACCAAGAGTGTTGTGGTGTTAGGAGACCAGGAGTGTGGGGGTTTTAGGAGACCAGGAGTGTTGTGGGGGTTTTAGGAGAACAGGAGTGTTGTGGGGTTTTTAGGAGAACAGGAGTGTTGTGGTGTTATGTCACCAGGAGTGTGGTGGTTTGAGGAGACCCTGAGTGTGGTAGCGTGAGGGGACCATGAGTGTGGTGGTGTGAGGAGACCATGAGTGTGGTGGTGTGAGGAGACCAGGAGTGTGGTGATGTGAGGAGACCAGGAGTGTGGTGGTGTGAAGAGACCAATAGTGTGGTGGTGTGAGGAGACCAGGAGTGTGTTGGTGTGAGGGGACCAGGAGTGTGTTGGTGTGAGGAGACCAGGAGTGTGTTGGTGTGAGGGGACCAAGAGTGTGTTGGTGTGAGGAGACCAGGAGTGTGTTGGTGTGAGGAGACCAGGAGTGTGTTGGTGTTAGGGGACCAGGAGTGTGTTGGTGTTAGGGGACCAGGTGAGTGTTGGTGTGAGGGGACCAGGAGTGTGTTGGTGTGAGGGGACCAGTAGTGTGGTGGTGTGAGAGATGAGGAGTGTGGTGGTGTGAGGAGACCAGGAGTGTGGTGGTGTGAGGAGGCCAGGAGTGTGGTGGTGTGAGGGGACCAGGAGTGTGTTGGTGTGAGGGGACCAGGAGTGTGGTGGTGTGAGAGATGAGGAGTGTGGTGGTGTGAGGAGACCAGGAGTGTGGTGGTGTGAGGGGACCAGGAGTGTGGTGGTGTAAGAGATGAGGAGTGTGGTGGTGTGAGGAGACCAGGAGTGTGGTGGTGTTAGGTGACCAGGAGTGTGGTGGTGTTAGAAGATCAGGAGTGTGATGGTGTTAGGAGACCAGGAGTGTGGTGGTGTGACGGGACCAGGAGTGTGGTGGTGTGAGAGATGAGGAGTGTGGTGGTGTGAGGAGACCAGGAGTGTGGTGGTGTGAGGAGGCCAGGAGTGTGGTGGTGTGAGAAGACCAGGAGTGTAGTGGTGTTAGGCGACCAGGAGTGTGGTGGTGTTAGGTGACCATGAGTGTTGTGGTTTGAGGAGACCATGAGTGTGGTGATGTGAGGAGACCATGAGTGTGGTGGTGTGAGGAGACCATGAGTGCGGTGATGTGAAGAGACCAGTAGTGTGGTGGTGTGAGGAGACCTGGAGTGTGGTGGTGTGATTAGACCTGGAGTGTGGTGGTGTTAGGAGACCAGGAGTGTGGTGGTGTGAGGAGACCAGGAGTGTGGTGGTGTGAGGAGACCATGAGTGTGGTGGTGTGAGAAGACCATGAGTGTGGTGGTGGGAGGAGACCAGGAGTGTGGTGGTGTGAGGAGACCAAGTGTGTTGTGATGTGAGGAGACCAGGAGTGTGGTGGTGTGAGGAGACTAGGAGTGGCGTGGTGTGAGGAGACCAGGAGTGTGGTGGTGTGAGGAGACCAGGAGTGTGGTGGTGTGAGGAGACCAGCAGTGTGGTGGTGTGAAGAGATCAGGAGTGGGGTGGTGTTAGTTGACCAGGAGTGTGGAGGTGTTAGAAGACCAGGTGTGTGGTGGTATTAGGAGACCAGGAGTGTGGTGGTGTTAGGAGACCACGAGTGTGGTGGTGTGAAGAGACCAGGAGTGTGGTGGTGTGAGGAGACCATGAGTGTGGTGGTGTGACGAGACCATGAGTGTGGTAATGTGAAGAGACCAAGAGTGTTGTGGTGTTAGGAGACCATGAGTGTGGTGGTGGGAGGAGACCAGGAGTGTGGTGGTGTGAGGAGACCAAGTGTGTTGTGATGTGAGGAGACCAGGAGTGTGGTGGTGTGAGGAGACTAGGAGTGGCGTGGTGTGAGGTGACCAGGAGTGTGATGGTTTGAGGAGACCCTGAGTGTGGTAGCGTGAGGAGACCATGAGTGTGGTGGTGTGAGGAGACCATGAGTGTGGTGGTGTGAGGAGACCGTGAGTGTGGTGATGTGAGGAGACGATGAGTGTGGTGGTGTGAGGAGACCATGAGTGCGGTGATGTGAAGTGACCAGGAGTGTGGTGGTGTGAGGAGACCTGGAGTGTGGTGGTGTGAGGAGACCATGAGTGTGGTGGTGTGAGAAGACCATGAGTGTGGTGGTGGGAGGAGACCAGGAGTGTTGTGGTGTGAGGAGACCAAGTGTGTTGTGATGTGAGGAGACCAGGAGTGTGGTGGTGTGAGGAGACTAGGAGTGGCGTGGTGTGAGGAGACTAGGAGTGTGGTGGTGTGAGGAGACCAGGAGTGTGGTGGTGTGAGGAGACCTGCAGTGTGGTGGTGTGAAGAGATCAGGAGTGTGGTGGAGTGAAGAGATCAGGAGTGTGGTGGAGTGAGAAGACCAATAGTGTGGTGGTGTGAGACGACCAGGAGTGTGGTGGTGTGAGACGACCAGGAGTGTGGTGGAGTGAGGAGACCAGGAGTGTGGTGGTTTGAGGAGACCAGGAGTGTGGTGGTTTGAGTAGACCAGGAGTGTGGTGGTGTGAGGAGACCAGGAGTGTGGTGGTGTGAGGAGACCATTAGTGTGGTGGTGTGAGAAGACCATGAGTGTGGTGGTGGGAGGAGACCAGGAGTGTTGTGGTGTGAGGAGACCAAGTGTGTTGTGATGTGAGGAGACCAGGAGTGTGGTGGTGTGAGGAGACTAGGAGTGGCGTGGTGTGAGGAGACTAGGAGTGTGGTGGTGTGAGGAGACCAGGAGTGTGGTGGTGTGAGGAGACCTGCAGTGTGGTGATGTGAAGAGATCAGGAGTGTGGTGGAGTGAGAAGACCAATAGTGTGGTGGTGTGAGACGACCAGGAGTGTGGTGGTGTGAGACGATCAGGAGTGTGGTGGTGTGAGGAGACCAGGAGTGTGGTGGTTTGAGGAGACCAGGAGTGTGGTGGTTTGAGTAGACCAGGAGTGTGGTGGTGTGAGGAGTCCAGGAGTGTGGTCGTGTGAGGAGACCAGGAGTGTGGTCGTGTGAGGAGACCAGGAGTGTGGTAGTGTGAGGAGACCAGGAGTTTGGTGGTGTGAGGAGACCGGGAATGTGGTATTGTGAGGAGACCAGGAGTGTGGTGGTGTGAGGAGACGAGGAGTGTGGTGGTGTGTGGAGACCAGGAGTGTGGTAGTGTGACGAGACCAGGAGTGTGGTGGTGTGAGGAGACCAGTAGTGTAGTGGTGTGTGGAGACCATAAGTGTGGTGGTGTGAGAAGACCATGAGTGTGGTGGTGTGAACATACCAGGAGTATGGTGGTGTGAGGAGACCAGTAGTGTAGTGGTGTGAGGAGACCATAAGTGTGGTGGTGTGAGAAGACCATGAGTGTGGTGGTGTGAGGAGACCAGGAGTATGGTGGTGTGTGGAGACGAGGAGTGTGGTGGTGTGAGGAGACCAGGAGTGTGGTGGTGTGAGGAGACCAAGGGTGTGGTTGCGCTAGGAGACAATTGGGTGTGGTGGTATGAAGGGACTAGGAGTGTGGTGATGTGAAGAGACCAGGAGTGTGATGGTGTTAGGAGACCAGCAGTATGGTGGTGTGAGGAGACCAGGAGTGTGGTGGTGTGAGGAGACCAGGAGTGTGATCAAGTGAGGAGACCAGGAGTGTGGTGTGGAAATGAGACCAGGATTGTGGTGGAATGAGGAGACCACGAGTGGTTGGTGTTAGTAGACCAGGAATGTGGTGGTGTGAGGAGACCAGGAGTGAGGTGGTGTTAGGTGACCAGGAGTGTGGTGGTGTTAGAAGACCAGGAGTGTGGTGGTGTGAGGAGACCAGGAGTGTGGTGGTGTGAGGAGGCCAGGAGTGTGGTTGTGTGAGAAGACCAGGAGTGTGATGGTGTTAGGAGACCAGGAGTATGGTGGTGTGAAGAGACCAGGAGTGTGGTGGTGTTAGGAGACCAGGAGTGTGGTGGTGTGAGGAGACCAGCAGTGTGGTGGTGTGAAGAGATCAGGAGTGTGGTGGTGTTAGAAGGCCAGGTGTGTGGTGGTGTTAGGAGACCAGGAGTGTGGTGGTGTTAGGAGACCAGGAGTGTGGTGGTGTGAAGAGACCAGGAGTGTGGTGGTGTGAGGAGACCATGAGTGTGGTGGTGTGAGGTGACCATGAGTGTGGTGATGTGAAGAGACCAAGAGTGTTGTGGTGTTAGGAGACCAGGAGTGTGGGGGTTTTAGGAGACCAGGAGTGTTGTGGGGGTTTTAGGAGAACAGGAGTGTTGTGGGGTTTTTAGGAGAACAGGAGTGTTGTGGTGTTATGTCACCAGGAGTGTGGTGGTTTGAGGAGACCCTGAGTGTGGTAGCGTGAGGGGACCATGAGTGTGGTGGTGTGAGGAGACCATGAGTGTGGTGGTGTGAGGAGACCAGGAGTGTGGTGATGTGAGGAGACCAGGAGTGTGGTGGTGTGAAGAGACCAATAGTGTGGTGGTGTGAGGAGACCAGGAGTGTGTTGGTGTGAGGGGACCAGGAGTGTGTTGGTGTGAGGAGACCAGGAGTGTGTTGGTGTGAGGGGACCAAGAGTGTGTTGGTGTGAGGAGACCAGGAGTGTGTTGGTGTGAGGAGACC
Source organism: Procambarus clarkii (assembly GCF_040958095.1). Lineage (NCBI taxonomy): Eukaryota > Metazoa > Arthropoda > Malacostraca > Decapoda > Cambaridae > Procambarus > Procambarus clarkii. The sequence goes on from NW_027189738.1 coordinate 27,802, forward strand.
AGGAGTGTGTTGGTGTTAGGGGACCAGGAGTGTGTTGGTGTTAGGGGACCAGGTGAGTGTTGGTGTGAGGGGACCAGGAGTGTGTTGGTGTGAGGGGACCAGTAGTGTGGTGGTGTGAGAGATGAGGAGTGTGGTGGTGTGAGGAGACCAGGAGTGTGGTGGTGTGAGGAGGCCAGGAGTGTGGTGGTGTGAGGGGACCAGGAGTGTGTTGGTGTGAGGGGACCAGGAGTGTGGTGGTGTAAGAGATGAGGAGTGTGGTGGTGTGAGGAGACCAGGAGTGTGGTGGTGTGAGGGGACCAGGAGTGTGGTGGTGTAAGAGATGAGGAGTGTGGTGGTGTGAGGAGACCAGGAGTGTGGTGGTGTTAGGTGACCAGGAGTGTGGTGGTGTTAGAAGATCAGGAGTGTGATGGTGTTAGGAGACCAGGAGTGTGGTGGTGTGACGGGACCAGGAGTGTGGTGGTGTGAGAGATGAGGAGTGTGGTGGTGTGAGGAGACCAGGAGTGTGGTGGTGTGAGGAGGCCAGGAGTGTGGTGGTGTGAGAAGACCAGGAGTGTAGTGGTGTTAGGCGACCAGGAGTGTGGTGGTGTTAGGTGACCATGAGTGTTGTGGTTTGAGGAGACCATGAGTGTGGTGATGTGAGGAGACCATGAGTGTGGTGGTGTGAGGAGACCATGAGTGCGGTGATGTGAAGAGACCAGTAGTGTGGTGGTGTGAGGAGACCTGGAGTGTGGTGGTGTGATTAGACCTGGAGTGTGGTGGTGTTAGGAGACCAGGAGTGTGGTGGTGTGAGGAGACCAGGAGTGTGGTGGTGTGAGGAGACCATGAGTGTGGTGGTGTGAGAAGACCATGAGTGTGGTGGTGGGAGGAGACCAGGAGTGTGGTGGTGTGAGGAGACCAAGTGTGTTGTGATGTGAGGAGACCAGGAGTGTGGTGGTGTGAGGAGACTAGGAGTGGCGTGGTGTGAGGAGACCAGGAGTGTGGTGGTGTGAGGAGACCAGGAGTGTGGTGGTGTGAGGAGACCAGCAGTGTGGTGGTGTGAAGAGATCAGGAGTGGGGTGGTGTTAGTTGACCAGGAGTGTGGAGGTGTTAGAAGACCAGGTGTGTGGTGGTATTAGGAGACCAGGAGTGTGGTGGTGTTAGGAGACCACGAGTGTGGTGGTGTGAAGAGACCAGGAGTGTGGTGGTGTGAGGAGACCATGAGTGTGGTGGTGTGACGAGACCATGAGTGTGGTAATGTGAAGAGACCAAGAGTGTTGTGGTGTTAGGAGACCATGAGTGTGGTGGTGGGAGGAGACCAGGAGTGTGGTGGTGTGAGGAGACCAAGTGTGTTGTGATGTGAGGAGACCAGGAGTGTGGTGGTGTGAGGAGACTAGGAGTGGCGTGGTGTGAGGTGACCAGGAGTGTGGTGGTTTGAGGAGACCCTGAGTGTGGTAGCGTGAGGAGACCATGAGTGTGGTGGTGTGAGGAGACCATGAGTGTGGTGGTGTGAGGAGACCGTGAGTGTGGTGATGTGAGGAGACGATGAGTGTGGTGGTGTGAGGAGACCATGAGTGCGGTGATGTGAAGTGACCAGGAGTGTGGTGGTGTGAGGAGACCTGGAGTGTGGTGGTGTGAGGAGACCATGAGTGTGGTGGTGTGAGAAGACCATGAGTGTGGTGGTGGGAGGAGACCAGGAGTGTTGTGGTGTGAGGAGACCAAGTGTGTTGTGATGTGAGGAGACCAGGAGTGTGGTGGTGTGAGGAGACTAGGAGTGGCGTGGTGTGAGGAGACTAGGAGTGTGGTGGTGTGAGGAGACCAGGAGTGTGGTGGTGTGAGGAGACCTGCAGTGTGGTGGTGTGAAGAGATCAGGAGTGTGGTGGAGTGAAGAGATCAGGAGTGTGGTGGAGTGAGAAGACCAATAGTGTGGTGGTGTGAGACGACCAGGAGTGTGGTGGTGTGAGACGACCAGGAGTGTGGTGGAGTGAGGAGACCAGGAGTGTGGTGGTTTGAGGAGACCAGGAGTGTGGTGGTTTGAGTAGACCAGGAGTGTGGTGGTGTGAGGAGACCAGGAGTGTGGTGGTGTGAGGAGACCATTAGTGTGGTGGTGTGAGAAGACCATGAGTGTGGTGGTGGGAGGAGACCAGGAGTGTTGTGGTGTGAGGAGACCAAGTGTGTTGTGATGTGAGGAGACCAGGAGTGTGGTGGTGTGAGGAGACTAGGAGTGGCGTGGTGTGAGGAGACTAGGAGTGTGGTGGTGTGAGGAGACCAGGAGTGTGGTGGTGTGAGGAGACCTGCAGTGTGGTGATGTGAAGAGATCAGGAGTGTGGTGGAGTGAGAAGACCAATAGTGTGGTGGTGTGAGACGACCAGGAGTGTGGTGGTGTGAGACGATCAGGAGTGTGGTGGTGTGAGGAGACCAGGAGTGTGGTGGTTTGAGGAGACCAGGAGTGTGGTGGTTTGAGTAGACCAGGAGTGTGGTGGTGTGAGGAGTCCAGGAGTGTGGTCGTGTGAGGAGACCAGGAGTGTGGTCGTGTGAGGAGACCAGGAGTTTGGTGGTGTGAGGAGACCGGGAATGTGGTATTGTGAGGAGACCAGGAGTGTGGTGGTGTGAGGAGACGAGGAGTGTGGTGGTGTGTGGAGACCAGGAGTGTGGTAGTGTGACGAGACCAGGAGTGTGGTGGTGTGAGGAGACCAGTAGTGTAGTGGTGTGTGGAGACCATAAGTGTGGTGGTGTGAGAAGACCATGAGTGTGGTGGTGTGAACATACCAGGAGTATGGTGGTGTGAGGAGACCAGTAGTGTAGTGGTGTGAGGAGACCATAAGTGTGGTGGTGTGAGAAGACCATGAGTGTGGTGGTGTGAGGAGACCAGGAGTATGGTGGTGTGTGGAGACGAGGAGTGTGGTGGTGTGAGGAGACCAGGAGTGTGGTGGTGTGAGGAGACCAAGGGTGTGGTTGCGCTAGGAGACAATTGGGTGTGGTGGTATGAAGGGACTAGGAGTGTGGTGATGTGAAGAGACCAGGAGTGTGATGGTGTTAGGAGACCAGCAGTATGGTGGTGTGAGGAGACCAGGAGTGTGGTGGTGTGAGGAGACCAGGAGTGTGATCAAGTGAGGAGACCAGGAGTGTGGTGTGGAAATGAGACCAGGATTGTGGTGGAATGAGGAGACCACGAGTGGTTGGTGTTAGTAGACCAGGAATGTGGTGGTGTGAGGAGACCAGGAGTGAGGTGGTGTTAGGTGACCAGGAGTGTGGTGGTGTTAGAAGACCAGGAGTGTGGTGGTGTGAGGAGACCAGGAGTGTGGTGGTGTGAGGAGGCCAGGAGTGTGGTTGTGTGAGAAGACCAGGAGTGTGATGGTGTTAGGAGACCAGGAGTATGGTGGTGTGAAGAGACCAGGAGTGTGGTGGTGTTAGGAGACCAGGAGTGTGGTGGTGTGAGGAGACCAGGAGTGTGGTGGTGTGAGGAGACCAGGAGTGTGATCAAGTGAGGAGACCAGGAGTGTGGTGTGGAAATGAGACCAGGATTGTGGTGGAATGTGGAGACCACGAGTGGTTGGTGTTAGGAGACCAGGAATGTGGTGGTGTTAGAAGACCAGGAGTGTTGTGGTGTGATGAGACAAAGAGTGTGGTGGTGTTAGGAGACCAGGAGTGTAGTGGTGTGAGGAGACCAGGAGTGTGGTGGTGTTAGGTGACACGGAGTGTGGTGGTGTTAGAAGACCAGGAGTATGGTGGTGTTAGGAGACCAGGAGTGTAGTGGTGTGACGGGACCAGGAGTGTGGTGGTGTGAGGAGGCCAGGAGTGTGGTGGATTGAGGAGACCAGGAGTGTGGTGGTGTGAGAAGACCAGGAGTGTAGTGGTGTTAGGCGACCAGGAGTGTGGTGGTGTTTGGTGCCCATGAGTGTTGTGGTTTGAGGAGACCATGAGTGTGGTGATGTGAGGAGACCATGAGTGTGGTGGTGTGAGGAGACCATGAGTGCGGTGATGTGAAGAGACCAGGAGTGTGGTGGTGTGAGGAGACCTGGAGTGTGGTGGTGTGAGGAGACCTGGAGTGTGGTGGTGTTAGGAGACCTGGAGTGTGGTGGGGTTAGGAGACCAGGAGTGTGGTGCTGTGAGGAGACCAGGAGTGTGGTGGTGTGAGGAGACCATGAGTGTGGTGGTGGGAGAAGACCATGAGTGTGGTGGTGTGAGGAGACCAAGTGTGTTGTGATGTGAGGAGTCCAGGAGTGTGGTGGTGTGAGGAGACCAGGAGTTTGGTGGTGTGAGGAGACCAGCAGTGTGGTGGTGTGAAGAGATCAGGAGTGTGGTGGTGTTAGAAGACCAGGTGTGTGGTGGTGTTAGGAGACAAGGAGTGTGGTGGTGTTAGGAGACCAGGAGTGTGGTGGTGTGAAGAGACCAGGAGTGTGGTGGTGTGAGGAGACCAAGTGTGTTGTGATGTGAGGAGACCAGGAGTGTGGTGGTGTGAGGAGACTAGGAGTGGCGTGGTGTGAGGTGACCAGGAGTGTGGTGGTTTGAGGAGACCCTGAGTGTGGTAGCGTGAGGAGACCATGAGTGTGGTGGTGTGAGGAGACCATGAGTGTGGTGGTGTGAGGAGACCGTGAGTGTGGTGATGTGAGGAGACGATGAGTGTGGTGGTGTGAGGAGACCATGAGTGCGGTGATGTGAAGTGACCAGGAGTGTGGTGGTGTGAGGAGACCTGGAGTGTGGTGGTGTGAGGAGACCATGAGTGTGGTGGTGTGAGAAGACCATGAGTGTGGTGGTGGGAGGAGACCAGGAGTGTTGTGGTGTGAGGAGACCAAGTGTGTTGTGATGTGAGGAGACCAGGAGTGTGGTGGTGTGAGGAGACTAGGAGTGGCGTGGTGTGAGGAGACTAGGAGTGTGGTGGTGTGAGGAGACCAGGAGTGTGGTGGTGTGAGGAGACCTGCAGTGTGGTGGTGTGAAGAGATCAGGAGTGTGGTGGAGTGAAGAGATCAGGAGTGTGGTGGAGTGAGAAGACCAATAGTGTGGTGGTGTGAGACGACCAGGAGTGTGGTGGTGTGAGACGACCAGGAGTGTGGTGGAGTGAGGAGACCAGGAGTGTGGTGGTTTGAGGAGACCAGGAGTGTGGTGGTTTGAGTAGACCAGGAGTGTGGTGGTGTGAGGAGACCAGGAGTGTGGTGGTGTGAGGAGACCATTAGTGTGGTGGTGTGAGAAGACCATGAGTGTGGTGGTGGGAGGAGACCAGGAGTGTTGTGGTGTGAGGAGACCAAGTGTGTTGTGATGTGAGGAGACCAGGAGTGTGGTGGTGTGAGGAGACTAGGAGTGGCGTGGTGTGAGGAGACTAGGAGTGTGGTGGTGTGAGGAGACCAGGAGTGTGGTGGTGTGAGGAGACCTGCAGTGTGGTGATGTGAAGAGATCAGGAGTGTGGTGGAGTGAGAAGACCAATAGTGTGGTGGTGTGAGACGACCAGGAGTGTGGTGGTGTGAGACGATCAGGAGTGTGGTGGTGTGAGGAGACCAGGAGTGTGGTGGTTTGAGGAGACCAGGAGTGTGGTGGTTTGAGTAGACCAGGAGTGTGGTGGTGTGAGGAGTCCAGGAGTGTGGTCGTGTGAGGAGACCAGGAGTGTGGTCGTGTGAGGAGACCAGGAGTGTGGTAGTGTGAGGAGACCAGGAGTTTGGTGGTGTGAGGAGACCGGGAATGTGGTATTGTGAGGAGACCAGGAGTGTGGTGGTGTGAGGAGACGAGGAGTGTGGTGGTGTGTGGAGACCAGGAGTGTGGTAGTGTGACGAGACCAGGAGTGTGGTGGTGTGAGGAGACCAGTAGTGTAGTGGTGTGTGGAGACCATAAGTGTGGTGGTGTGAGAAGACCATGAGTGTGGTGGTGTGAACATACCAGGAGTATGGTGGTGTGAGGAGACCAGTAGTGTAGTGGTGTGAGGAGACCATAAGTGTGGTGGTGTGAGAAGACCATGAGTGTGGTGGTGTGAGGAGACCAGGAGTATGGTGGTGTGTGGAGACGAGGAGTGTGGTGGTGTGAGGAGACCAGGAGTGTGGTGGTGTGAGGAGACCAAGGGTGTGGTTGCGCTAGGAGACAATTGGGTGTGGTGGTATGAAGGGACTAGGAGTGTGGTGATGTGAAGAGACCAGGAGTGTGATGGTGTTAGGAGACCAGCAGTATGGTGGTGTGAGGAGACCAGGAGTGTGGTGGTGTGAGGAGACCAGGAGTGTGATCAAGTGAGGAGACCAGGAGTGTGGTGTGGAAATGAGACCAGGATTGTGGTGGAATGAGGAGACCACGAGTGGTTGGTGTTAGTAGACCAGGAATGTGGTGGTGTGAGGAGACCAGGAGTGAGGTGGTGTTAGGTGACCAGGAGTGTGGTGGTGTTAGAAGACCAGGAGTGTGGTGGTGTGAGGAGACCAGGAGTGTGGTGGTGTGAGGAGGCCAGGAGTGTGGTTGTGTGAGAAGACCAGGAGTGTGATGGTGTTAGGAGACCAGGAGTATGGTGGTGTGAAGAGACCAGGAGTGTGGTGGTGTTAGGAGACCAGGAGTGTGGTGGTGTGAGGAGACCAGGAGTGTGGTGGTGTGAGGAGACCAGGAGTGTGATCAAGTGAGGAGACCAGGAGTGTGGTGTGGAAATGAGACCAGGATTGTGGTGGAATGTGGAGACCACGAGTGGTTGGTGTTAGGAGACCAGGAATGTGGTGGTGTTAGAAGACCAGGAGTGTTGTGGTGTGATGAGACAAAGAGTGTGGTGGTGTTAGGAGACCAGGAGTGTAGTGGTGTGAGGAGACCAGGAGTGTGGTGGTGTTAGGTGACACGGAGTGTGGTGGTGTTAGAAGACCAGGAGTATGGTGGTGTTAGGAGACCAGGAGTGTAGTGGTGTGACGGGACCAGGAGTGTGGTGGTGTGAGGAGGCCAGGAGTGTGGTGGATTGAGGAGACCAGGAGTGTGGTGGTGTGAGAAGACCAGGAGTGTAGTGGTGTTAGGCGACCAGGAGTGTGGTGGTGTTTGGTGCCCATGAGTGTTGTGGTTTGAGGAGACCATGAGTGTGGTGATGTGAGGAGACCATGAGTGTGGTGGTGTGAGGAGACCATGAGTGCGGTGATGTGAAGAGACCAGGAGTGTGGTGGTGTGAGGAGACCTGGAGTGTGGTGGTGTGAGGAGACCTGGAGTGTGGTGGTGTTAGGAGACCTGGAGTGTGGTGGGGTTAGGAGACCAGGAGTGTGGTGCTGTGAGGAGACCAGGAGTGTGGTGGTGTGAGGAGACCATGAGTGTGGTGGTGGGAGAAGACCATGAGTGTGGTGGTGTGAGGAGACCAAGTGTGTTGTGATGTGAGGAGTCCAGGAGTGTGGTGGTGTGAGGAGACCAGGAGTTTGGTGGTGTGAGGAGACCAGCAGTGTGGTGGTGTGAAGAGATCAGGAGTGTGGTGGTGTTAGAAGACCAGGTGTGTGGTGGTGTTAGGAGACAAGGAGTGTGGTGGTGTTAGGAGACCAGGAGTGTGGTGGTGTGAAGAGACCAGGAGTGTGGTGGTGTGAGGAGACCATGAGTGTGGTGGTGTGAGGTGACCATGAGTGTGGTGATGTGAAGAGGCCAAGAGTGTTGTGGTGTTAGGAGACCAGGAGTGTGGGGGTTTTAGGAGACCAGGAGTGTTGTGGGGGTTTTAGGAGAACAGGAGTGTTGTGGGGGTTTTAGGAGAACAGGAGTGTTGTGGTGTTATGTCACCAGGAGTGTGGTGGTATGAGGAGACCCTGAGTGTGGTAGCGTGAGGAGACCATGAGTGTGGTGGTGTGAGGAGACCATGAGTGTGGTGTGTGAGGAGACCAGGAGTGTGGTGATGTGAGGAGACCAGGAGTGTGGTGGTGTGAAGAGACCAATAGTGTGGTGGTGTGAGGAGACCAGGAGTGTGTTGGTGTGAGGGGACCAGGAGTGTGGTGGTGTGAGGAGACCAGGAGTGTGTTGGTGTGAGGGGACCAGGAGTGTGTTGGTGTGAGGAGACCAGGAGTGTGTTGGTGTGAGGGGACCAGGAGTGTGTTGGTGTTAGGGGACCAGGAGTGTGTTGGTGTTAGGGGACCAGGAGAGTGTTGGTGTGAGGGGACCAGGAGTGTGTTGGTGTGAGGGGACCAGTAGTGTGGTGGTGTGAGAGATGAGGAGTGTGGTGGTGTGAGGAGACCAGCCAGGAGTGTGGTGGTGTGAGGGGACCAGGAGTGTGTTGGTGTGAGGGAACCAGGAGTGTGGTGGTGTGAGAGATGAGGAGTGTGGTGGTGTGAGGAGACCAGGAGTGTGGTGGTGTGAGGGGACCAGGAGTGTGGTGGTGTGAGGGGACCAGGAGTGTGGTGGTGTTAGAAGATCAGGAGTGTGGTGTGTTAGGAGACCAGGAGTGTGGTGGTGTGACGGGACCAGGAGTGTGGTGGTGTGAGAGATGAGGAGTGTGGTGGTGTGAGGAGACCAGGAGTGTGGTGGTGTGAGGAGGCCAGGAGTGTAGTGGTGTGAGAAGACCAGGAGTGTAGTGGTTTGAGGAGACCATGAGTGTGGTGATGTGAGGAGACCATGAGTGTGGTGGTGTGAGGAGACCATGAGTGGGGTGATGTGAAGAGACCAGGAGTGTGGTGGTGTGAGGAGACCTGGAGTGTGGTGGTGTGATTAGACCTGGAGTGTGGTGGTGTTAGGAGACCAGGAGTGTGGTGGTGTGAGGAGACCAGGAGTGTGGTGGTGTGAGGAGACCATGAGTGTGGTGGTGTGAGGAGACCATGAGTGGGGTGATGTGAAGAGACCAGGAGTGTGGTGGTGTGAGGAGACCTGGAGTGTGGTGGTGTGATTAGACCTGGAGTGTGGTGGTGTTAGGAGACCAGGAGTGTGGTGGTGTGAGGAGACCAGGAGTGTGGTGGTGTGAGGAGACCATGAGTGTGGTGGTGTGAGAAGACCATGAGTGTGGTGGTGGGAGGAGACCAGGAGTGTGGTGGTGTGAGGAGACCAAGTGTGTTGTGATGTGAGGAGACCAGGAGTGTGGTGGTGTGAGGAGACTAGGAGTGGCGTGGTGTGAGGAGACTAGGAGTGTGGTGGTGTGAGGAGACCAGGAGTGTGGTGGTGTGAGGAGACCTGCAGTGTGGTGGTGTGAAGAGATCAGGAGTGTGGTGGAGTGAGAAGACCAATAGTGTGGTGGTGTGAGACGACCAGGAGTGTGGTGGTGTGAGACGACCAGGAGTGTGGTGGTGTGAGGAGACCAGGAGTGTGGTGGTTTGAGGAGACCAGGAGTGTGGTGGTTTGAGTAGACCAGGAGTTTGGTGGTGTGAGGAGTCCAGGAGTGTGGTCGTGTGAGGAGACCAGGAGTGTGGTCGTGTGAGGAGACCAGGAGTGTGGTAGTGTGAGGAGACCAGGAGTGTGGTGGTGTGAGGAGACCGGGAGTGTGGTGGTGTGAGGAGACCAGGAGTGTGGTGGTGTGAGGAGACCAGGAGTGTGGTGGTGTGTGGAGACCAGGAGTGTGGTAGTATGACGAGACCAGGAGTGTGGTGGTGTGAGGAGACCAGTAGTGTAGTGGTGTGTGGAGACCATAAGTGTGGTGGTGTGAGAAGACCATGAGTGTGGTGGTGTGAGCATACCAGGAGTATGGTAGTGTGAGGAGACCAGTAGTGTAGTGGTGTGAGGAGACCATAAGTGTGGTGGTGTGAGAAGACCATGAGTGTGGTGGTGTGAGGAGACCAGGAGTGTGGTGGTGTGTGGAGACGAGAAGTGTGGTGGTGTGAGGAGACCAGGAGTGTGGTGGTGTGAGGAGACCAAGGGTGTGGTTGCGCTAGGAGACCATGGGTGTGGTGGTGTGAAGGGACTAGGAGTGTGGTGATGTGAAGAGACCAGGAGTGTGATGGTGTTAGGAGACCAGCAGTATGGTGGTGTGAAGAGACCAGGAGTGTGGTGGTGTTAGGAGACCAGGAGTGTGGTGGTGTGAGGAGACCAGGAGTGTGGTGGTGTGAGGAGACCAGGAGTGTGATCAAGTGAGGAGACCAGGAGTGTGGTGTGGAAATGAGACCAGGATTGTGGTGGAATGAGGAGACCACGAGTGGTTGGTGTTAGGAGACCAGGAAAGTGGTGGTGTAAGGAGACCAGGAGTGTGGTGGTGTTAGGTGACCAGGAGGGTGGTGGTGTTAGAAGACCAGGAGTATGGTGGTGTTAGGAGACCAGGAGTGTGGTGGTGTGACGGGACCAGGAGTGTGGTGGTGTGAGAGATGAGGAGTGTGGTGGTGTGAGGGGACCAGGAGTGTGGTGGTGTGAGAAGACCAGGAGTGTGATGGTGTTAGGAGACCAGGAGTATGGTGGTGTGAAGAGACCAGGAGTGTGGTGGTGTTAGGAGACCAGGAGTGTGGTGGTGTGAGGAGACCAGGAGTGTGGTGGTGTGAGGAGACCAGGAGTGTGATCAAGTGAGGAGACCAGGAGTGTGGTGTGGAAATGAGACCAGGATTGTGGTGGAATGTGGAGACCACGAGTGGTTGGTGTAAGGAGACCAGGAATGTGGTGGTGTTAGGAGACCAGGAAAGTTGTGGAGTGATGAGACAAAGAGTGTGGTGGTTTGAGGAGACCAGGAGTGTGGTGGTTTGAGTAGACCAGGAGTGTGGTGGTGTGAGGAGACCAGGAGTGTGGTGGTGTGAGGAGACCATTAGTGTGGTGGTGTGAGAAGACCATGAGTGTGGTGGTGGGAGGAGACCAGGAGTGTTGTGGTGTGAGGAGACCAAGTGTGTTGTGATGTGAGGAGACCAGGAGTGTGGTGGTGTGAGGAGACTAGGAGTGGCGTGGTGTGAGGAGACTAGGAGTGTGGTGGTGTGAGGAGACCAGGAGTGTGGTGGTGTGAGGAGACCTGCAGTGTGGTGATGTGAAGAGATCAGGAGTGTGGTGGAGTGAGAAGACCAATAGTGTGGTGGTGTGAGACGACCAGGAGTGTGGTGGTGTGAGACGATCAGGAGTGTGGTGGTGTGAGGAGACCAGGAGTGTGGTGGTTTGAGGAGACCAGGAGTGTGGTGGTTTGAGTAGACCAGGAGTGTGGTGGTGTGAGGAGTCCAGGAGTGTGGTCGTGTGAGGAGACCAGGAGTGTGGTCGTGTGAGGAGACCAGGAGTGTGGTAGTGTGAGGAGACCAGGAGTTTGGTGGTGTGAGGAGACCGGGAATGTGGTATTAAGAGGAGACCAGGAGTGTGGTGGTGTGAGGAGACGAGGAGTGTGGTGGTGTGTGGAGACCAGGAGTGTGGTAGTGTGACGAGACCAGGAGTGTGGTGGTGTGAGGAGACCAGTAGTGTAGTGGTGTGTGGAGACCATAAGTGTGGTGGTGTGAGAAGACCATGAGTGTGGTGGTGTGAACATACCAGGAGTATGGTGGTGTGAGGAGACCAGTAGTGTAGTGGTGTGAGGAGACCATAAGTGTGGTGGTGTGAGAAGACCATGAGTGTGGTGGTGTGAGGAGACCAGGAGTATGGTGGTGTGTGGAGACGAGGAGTGTGGTGGTGTGAGGAGACCAGGAGTGTGGTGGTGTGAGGAGACCAAGGGTGTGGTTGCGCTAGGAGACCATGGGTGTGGTGGTATGAAGGGACTAGGAGTGTGGTGATGTGAAGAGACCAGGAGTGTGATGGTGTTAGGAGACCAGCAGTATGGTGGTGTGAGGAGACCAGGAGTGTGGTGGTGTGAGGAGACCAGGAGTGTGATCAAGTGAGGAGACCAGGAGTGTGGTGTGGAAATGAGACCAGGATTGTGGTGGAATGAGGAGACCACGAGTGGTTGGTGTTAGTAGACCAGGAATGTGGTGGTGTGAGGAGACCAGGAGTGTGGTGGTGTTAGGTGACCAGGAGTGTGGTGGTGTTAGAAGACCAGGAGTGTGGTGGTGTGAGGAGACCAGGAGTGTGGTGGTGTGAGGAGGCCAGGAGTGTGGTGGTGTGAGAAGACCAGGAGTGTGATGGTGTTAGGAGACCAGGAGTATGGTGGTGTGAAGAGACCAGGAGTGTGGTGGTGTTAGGAGACCAGGAGTGTGGTGGTGTGAGGAGACCAGGAGTGTGGTGGTGTGAGGAGACCAGGAGTGTGATCAAGTGAGGAGACCAGGAGTGTGGTGTGGAAATGAGACCAGGATTGTGGTGGAATGTGGAGACCACGAGTGGTTGGTGTTAGGAGACCAGGAATGTGGTGGTGTTAGAAGACCAGGAGTGTTGTGGTGTGATGAGACAAAGAGTGTGGTGGTGTTAGGAGACCAGGAGTGTAGTGGTGTGAGGAGACCAGGAGTGTGGTGGTGTTAGGTGACACGGAGTGTGGTGGTGTTAGAAGACCAGGAGTATGGTGGTGTTAGGAGACCAGGAGTGTAGTGGTGTGACGGGACCAGGAGTGTGGTGGTGTGAGGAGGCCAGGAGTGTGGTGGATTGAGGAGACCAGGAGTGTGGTGGTGTGAGAAGACCAGGAGTGTAGTGGTGTTAGGCGACCAGGAGTGTGGTGGTGTTTGGTGCCCATGAGTGTTGTGGTTTGAGGAGACCATGAGTGTGGTGATGTGAGGAGACCATGAGTGTGGTGGTGTGAGGAGACCATGAGTGCGGTGATGTGAAGAGACCAGGAGTGTGGTGGTGTGAGGAGACCTGGAGTGTGGTGGTGTGAGGAGACCTGGAGTGTGGTGGTGTTAGGAGACCTGGAGTGTGGTGGGGTTAGGAGACCAGGAGGGTGGTGCTGTGAGGAGACCAGGAGTGTGGTGGTGTGAGGAGACCATGAGTGTGGTGGTGGGAGAAGACCATGAGTGTGGTGGTGTGAGGAGACCAAGTGTGTTGTGATGTGAGGAGTCCAGGAGTGTGGTGGTGTGAGGAGACCAGGAGTTTGGTGGTGTGAGGAGACCAGCAGTGTGGTGGTGTGAAGAGATCAGGAGTGTGGTGGTGTTAGAAGACCAGGTGTGTGGTGGTGTTAGGAGACAAGGAGTGTGGTGGTGTTAGGAGACCAGGAGTGTGGTGGTGTGAAGAGACCAGGAGTGTGGTGGTATGAGGAGACCATGAGTGTGGTGGTGTGAGGTGACCATGAGTGTGGTGATGTGAAGAGGCCAAGAGTGTTGTGGTGTTAGGAGACCAGGAGTGTGGGGGTTTTAGGAGACCAGGAGTGTTGTGGGGGTTTTAGGAGAACAGGAGTGTTGTGGGGGTTTTAGGAGAACAGGAGTGTTGTGGTGTTATGTCACCAGGAGTGTGGTGGTATGAGGAGACCCTGAGTGTGGTGGTATGAGGAGACCCTGAGTGTGGTAGCGTGAGGAGACCATGAGTGTGGTGGTGTAAGGAGACCATGAGTGTGGTGTGTGAGGAGACCAGGAGTGTGGTGATGTGAGGAGACCAGGAGTGTGGTGGTGTGAAGAGACCAATAGTGTGGTGGTGTGAGGAGACCAGGAGTGTGTTGGTGTGAGGGGACCAGGAGTGTGGTGGTGTGAGGAGACCAGGAGTGTGTTGGTGTGAGGGGACCAGGAGTGTGTTGGTGTGAGGAGACCAGGAGTGTGTTGGTGTGAGGGGACCAGGAGTGTGTTGGTGTTAGGGGACCAGGAGTGTGTTGGTGTTAGGGGACCAGGAGAGTGTTGGTGTGAGGGGACCAGGAGTGTGTTGGTGTGAGGGGACCAGTAGTGTGGTGGTGTGAGAGATGAGGAGTGTGGTGGTGTGAGGAGACCAGCCAGGAGTGTGGTGGTGTGAGGGGACCAGGAGTGTGTTGGTGTGAGGGAACCAGGAGTGTGGTGGTGTGAGAGATGAGGAGTGTGGTGGTGTGAGGAGACCAGGAGTGTGGTGGTGTGAGGGGACCAGGAGTGTGGTGGTGTGAGGGGACCAGGAGTGTGGTGGTGTTAGAAGATCAGGAGTGTGGTGTGTTAGGAGACCAGGAGTGTGGTGGTGTGACGGGACCAGGAGTGTGGTGGTGTGAGAGATGAGGAGTGTGGTGGTGTGAGGAGACCAGGAGTGTGGTGGTGTGAGGAGGCCAGGAGTGTAGTGGTGTGAGAAGACCAGGAGTGTAGTGGTGTTAGGCGACCAGGAGTGTGGTGGTGTTAGGTGACCATGAGTGTTGTGGTTTGAGGAGACCATGAGTGTGGTGATGTGAGGAGACCATGAGTGTGGTGGTGTGAGGAGACCATGAGTGGGGTGATGTGAAGAGACCAGGAGTGTGGTGGTGTGAGGAGATCTGGAGTGTGGTGGTGTGATTAGACCTGGAGTGTGGTGGTGTTAGGAGACCAGGAGTGTGGTGGTGTGAGGAGACCAGGAGTGTGGTGGTGTGAGGAGACCATGAGTGTGGTGGTGTGAGAAGACCATGAGTGTGGTGGTGGGAGGAGACCAGGAGTGTGGTGGTGTGAGGAGACCAAGTGTGTTGTGATGTGAGGAGACCAGGAGTGTGGTGGTGTGAGGAGACTAGGAGTGGCGTGGTGTGAGGAGACTAGGAGTGTGGTGGTGTGAGGAGACCAGGAGTGTGGTGGTGTGAGGAGACCTGCAGTGTGGTGGTGTGAAGAGATCAGGAGTGTGGTGGAGTGAGAAGACCAATAGTGTGGTGGTGTGAGACGACCAGGAGTGTGGTGGTGTGAGACGACCAGGAGTGTGGTGGTGTGAGGAGACCAGGAGTGTGGTGGTTTGAGGAGACCAGGAGTGTGGTGGTTTGAGTAGACCAGGAGTTTGGTGGTGTGAGGAGTCCAGGAGTGTGGTCGTGTGAGGAGACCAGGAGTGTGGTCGTGTGAGGAGACCAGGAGTGTGGTAGTGTGAGGAGACCAGGAGTGTGGTGGTGTGAGGAGACCGGGAGTGTGGTGGTGTGAGGAGACCAGGAGTGTGGTGGTGTGAGGAGACCAGGAGTGTGGTGGTGTGTGGAGACCAGGAGTGTGGTAGTATGACGAGACCAGGAGTGTGGTGGTGTGAGGAGACCAGTAGTGTAGTGGTGTGTGGAGACCATAAGTGTGGTGGTGTGAGAAGACCATGAGTGTGGTGGTGTGAGCATACCAGGAGTATGGTAGTGTGAGGAGACCAGTAGTGTAGTGGTGTGAGGAGACCATAAGTGTGGTGGTGTGAGAAGACCATGAGTGTGGTGGTGTGAGGAGACCAGGAGTATGGTGGTGTGTGGAGACGAGAAGTGTGGTGGTGTGAGGAGACCAGGAGTGTGGTGGTGTGAGGAGACCAAGGGTGTGGTTGCGCTAGGAGACCATGGGTGTGGTGGTGTGAAGGGACTAGGAGTGTGGTGATGTGAAGAGACCAGGAGTGTAATGGTGTTAGGAGACCAGCAGTATGGTGGTGTGAAGAGACCAGGAGTGTGGTGGTGTTAGGAGACCAGGAGTGTGGTGGTGTTTCGAGACCAGGAGTGTGATCAAGTGAGGAGACCAGGAGTGTGGTGTGGAAATGAGACCAGGATTGTGGTGGAATGAGGAGACCACGAGTGGTTGGTGTTAGGAGACCAGGAAAGTGGTGGTGTAAGGAGACCAGGAGTGTGGTGGTGTTAGGTGACCAGGAGGGTGGTGGTGTTAGAAGACCAGGAGTATGGTGGTGTTAGGAGACCAGGAGTGTGGTGGTGTGACGGGACCAGGAGTGTGGTGATGTGAGAGATGAGGAGTGTGGTGGTGTGAGGGGACCAGGAGTGTGGTGGTGTGAGAAGACCAGGAGTGTGATGGTGTTAGGAGACCAGGAGTATGGTGGTGTGAAGAGACCAGGAGTGTGGTGGTGTTAGGAGACCAGGAGTGTGGTGGTGTGAGGAGACCAGGAGTGTGGTGGCGTGAGGAGACCAGGAGTGTGATCAAGTGAGGAGACCAGGAGTGTGGTGTGGAAATGAGACCAGGATTGTGGTGGAATGTGGAGACCACGAGTGTGGTGGTGTGAGGAGACCAGGAGTGTGGTGGTGTGAGGAGACCAGGAGTGTGATCAAGTGAGGAGACCAGGAGTGTGGTGTGGAAATGAGACCAGGATTGTGGTGGAATGTGGAGACCACGAGTGGTTGGTGTAAGGAGACCAGGAATGTGGTGGTGTTAGGAGACCAGGAGTGTTGTGGAGTGATGAGACAAAGAGTGTGGTGGTGTTAGGAGACCAGGAGTGTAGTGGTGTGAGGAGACCAGGAGTGTGGTGGTGTTAGGTGACACGGAGTGTGGTGGTGTTAGAAGACCAGGAGTATGGTGGTGTTAGGAGACCAGGAGTGTAGTGGTGTGACGGGACCAGGAGTGTGGTGGTGTGAGGAGGCCAGGAGTGTGGTGGTGTGAGGAGGCCAGGAGTGTGGTGGTGTGAGAAGACCAGGAGTGTAGTGGTGTTAGGCGACCAGGAGTGTGGTGGTGTTAGGTGCCCATGAGTGTTGTGGTTTGAGGAGACCATGAGTGTGGTGATGTGAGGAGACCATGAGTGTGGTGGTGTGAGGAGACCATGAGTGCGGTGATGTGAAGAGACCAGGAGTGTGGTGGTGTGAGGAGACCAGGAGTGTGGTGGTGTGAGGAGACCTGCAGTGTGGTGGTGTGAAGAGATCAGGTGTGTGGTGGAGTGAGAAGACCAATAGTGTGGTGGTGTGAGACGACCAGGAGTGTGGTGGTGTGAGACGACCAGGAGTGTGGTGGTGTGAGGAGACCAGGAGTGTGGTGGTTTGAGGAGACCAGGAGTGTGGTGGTTTGAGTAGACCAGGAGTTTGGTGGTGTGAGGAGTCCAGGAGTGTGGTCGTGTGAGGAGACCAGGAGTGTGGTCGTGTGAGGAGACCAGGAGTGTGGTAGTGTGAGGAGACCAGGAGTGTGGTGGTGTGAGGAGACCGGGAGTGTGGTGGTGTGAGGAGACCAGTAGTGTAGTGGTGTGTGGAGACCATAAGTGTGGTGGTGTGAGAAGACCATGAGTGTGGTGGTGTGAGCATACCAGGAGTATGGTAGTGTGAGGAGACCAGTAGTGTAGTGGTGTGAGGAGACCATAAGTGTGGTGGTGTGAGGAGACCATGAGTGTGGTGGTGTGAGGAGACCAGGAGTGTGGTGATGTGAGGAGACCAGGAGTTTGGTGGTGTGAAGAGACCAATAGTGTGGTGATGTGAGGAGACCAGGAGTGTGTTGGTGTGAGGGGACCAGGAGTGTGGTGGTGTGACGGGACCAGGAGTGTGTTGGTGTGAGGGGACCAGGAGTGTGTTGGTGTGAGGGGACCAGGAGTGTGTTGGTGTGAGGGGACCAAGAGTGTGTTGGTGTGAGGAGACCAGGAGTGTGTTGGTGTGAGGGGACCAGGAGTGTGATGGTGTGAGGGGACCAGGAGTGTGGTAGTGTGAGGAGACCAGGAGTGTGTTGGTGTGAGGGGACCAGGAGTGTGTTGGTGTGAGGGGACCAGGAGTGTGTTGGTGTGAGGGGACCAGGAGTGTGTTGGTGTGAGGGGACCAGGAGTGTGTTGGTGTGAGGGGACCAGGAGTGTGGTGGTGTGAGGAGACCAGGAGTGTGTTGGTGTGAGGGGACCAGGAGTGTGTTGGTGTGAGGGGACCAGGAGTGTGTTGGTGTGAGGGGACCAGTAGAGTGTTGGTGTTAGGGGACCAGGAGAGTGTTGGTGTGAGGGGACCAGGAGTGTGTTGGTGTGATTATGAGGAGTGTGGTGGTGTGAAGAGACCAGGAGTGTGGTGGTGTGAGGAGGCCAGGAGTGTGGTGGTGTGAGAAGACCAGGAGTGTGGTGGTGTTAGGTGACCATGAGTGTTGTGGTTTGAGGAGACCATGAGTGTGGTGATGTGAGGAGACCATGAGTGTGGTGGTGTGAGGAGACCATGAGAGCGGTGATGTGAAGAGACCAGGAGTGTGGTGGTGTGAGGAGACCTGGAGTGTGGTGGTGTGATTAGACGTGGAGTGTGGTGGTGTTAGGAGACCAGGAGTGTGGTGGTGTGAGGAGACCAGGAGTGTGGTGGTGTGAGGAGACCATGAGTGTGGTGGTGCGAGAAGACCATGAGTGTGGTGGAGGGAGGAGACCAGGAGTGTTGTGGTGTGAGGAGACCAAGTGTGTTGTGATGTGAGGAGACCAGGAGTGTGGTGGTGTGAGGAGACTAGGAGTGGCGTGGTGTGAGGAGACTAGGAATGTGGTGGTGTGAGGAGACCAGGAGTGTGGTGGAGTGAGGAGACCTGCAGTGTGGTGGTGTGAAGAGATCAGGAGTGTGGTGGAGTGAGAAGACCAATAGTGTGGTGGTGTGAGACGACCAGGAGTGTGGTGGTGTGAGACGACCAGGAGTGTGGTGGTGTGAGGAGACCAGGAGTGTGGTGGTTTGAGGAGACCAGGAGTGTGGTGGTTTGAGTAGACCAGGAGTGTGGTGGTGTGAGGAGACCAAGGGTGTGGTTGCCCTAGGAGACCATGGGTGTGGTGGTGTGAAGGGACTAGGAGTGTGGTGATGTGAAGAGACCAGGAGTGTGATGGTGTTAGGAGACCAGCAGTATGGTGGTGTGAAGACACCAGGAGTGTGGTGGTGTTAGGAGACCAGGAGTGTGGTGGTGTGAGGAGACCAGGAGTGTGGTGGTGTGAGGAGACCAGGAGTGTGGTGGTGTGAGGAGACCAGGAGTGTGGTGGTGTGAGGAGACCAGGAGTGTGGTGGTGTGAGGAGACCAGGAGTGTGGTGGTGTGTGGAGACCACGTGTGTGGTAGTGTGACGAGACCAGGAGTTTGGTGGTGTGAGGAGACCTGGGGTGTGGTGGTGTGAGGATACCAGGAGTGTGGTGGTGTGAGGAGACCAGGAGTGTATGGTGTGAGGAGACCATGGGTGTGGTGGTGTGAAGAGACCAGGATTGTGATGGTGTTAGGAGACCAGGAGTATGGTGGTGTGAAAAGACCAGGAGTGTGGTGGTGTTAGCAGACCAGGAGTGTGGTGGTGTGAGGAGACCAGGAGTGTGGTGGTGTGAGGAGACCAGGAGTGTGATCAAGTGAGGATACCAGGAGTGTGGTGTGGAAATGAGACCAGGATTGTGGTGGAATGTGGAGACCAAGAGTAGTTGGTGTTAGGAGACCAGGAATGTGGTGGTGTTAGGAGACCAGGAGTGTTGTAGTGTGATGAGACAAAGAGTGTGGTGGTGTTAGGAGACCAGGAGTGTAGTGGTGTGAGGAGACCAGGAGTGTGGTGGTGTTAGGTGACCAGGAGTGTGGTGGTGTGAGGGGACCAGGAGAGTGGTGGTGTTAGGAGACCAGGAGTGTGGTGGTGTGACGGGACCAGGAGTGTGGTGGTCTTAGAAAACCAGGAGTGTGGTGGTGTTAGGAGACCAGGAATATGGTGGTGTGACGGGACCAGGAGTGTGGTGGTGTGAGAGATGAGGAGTGTGGTGGTGTGAGGAGACCAGGAGTGTGGTGGTGTGAGGAGGCCAGGAGTGTGGTGGTGTGAGAAGACCAGGAGTGTAGTGGTGTTAGGCGACCAGGAGTGTGGTGGTGTTAGGTGACCATGAGTGTTGTGGTTTGAGGAGACCATGAGTGTGGTGATGTGAGGAGACCATGAGTGTGGTGGTGTGAGGAGACCATGAGTGCGGTGATGTGAAGAGATCAGGAGTGTGGTGGTGTGAGGAGACCTGGAGTGTGGTGGTGTGATTAGACCTGGAGTGTGGTGGTGTTAGGAGACCAGGAGTGTGGTGGTGTGAGGAGACCAGGAGTATGGTGGTGTGTGGAGACCAGGAGTGTAGTGGTGTGAGGAGACCATGAGTGTGGTGGTGTGAGAAGACCATGAGTGTGGTGGTGTGAGGAGACCAGGAGTATGGTGGTGTGTGGAGACGAGGAGTGTGGTGGTGTGAGGAGACCAGGAGTGTGGTGGTGTAAGGAGAACAAGGGTGTGGTTGCGCTAGGAGACCATGGGTGTGGTGGTGTGAAGGGACTAGGAGTGTGGTGATGTGAAGAGACCAGGAGTGTGATGGTGTTAGGAGACCAGCAGTATGGTGGTGTGAAGGGACCAGGAGTGTGGTGGAGTTAGGAGACCAGGAGTGTGGTGGTGTGAGGAGACCAGGAGTGTGGTGGTGTGAGTAGACCAGGAGTAAGGTGGTGTGAGTAGACCAGGAGTGTGGTGGTGTGAGGACACCAGGAGTGTGGTGGTGTGAGGAGACCAGGAGTGTGGTGGTGTGTGGAGACCAGGTGTGTGGTAGTGTGACGAGACCAGGAGTTTGGTGTGAGGAGACCTGGGGTGTGGTGGTGTGAGGAGACCAGGAGTATGGTGGTGTTAGGAGACCAGGAGTGTGGTGGTGTGAGGAGACCAGGAGTGTGGTGGTGTGAGGAGACAAAGGGTGTGGTTGCGCTAGGAGACCATGGGTGTGGTGGTGTGAGGGGACTATGAGTGTGGTGGTGTGAAGAGACCAGGAGTGTGATGGTGTTAGGAGACCAGGAGTATGGTGGTGTGAGGAGACTAGGAGTGGCGTGGTGTGAGGAGACCAGGAGTGTGGTGTGGAAATGAGACCAGGATTGTGGTGGAATGTGGAGACCACGAGTGGTTGGTGTTAGGAGACCAGGAATGTGGTGGTGTTAGGAGACCAGGAGTGTTGTGGTGTGAAGAGACAAAGAATGTGGTGGTGTTAGGAGACCATGAGTGTTGTGGTTTGAGGAGACCATGAGTGTGGTGATGTGAGGAGACCATGAGTGTGGTGGTGTGAGGAGACCATGAGTGCGGTGATGTGAAGAGACCAGGAGTGTGGTGGTGTGAGGAGATCTGGAGTGTGGTGTTGTGATTAGACCTGGAGTGTGGTGGTGTTAGGAGACCAGGAGTGTGGTGGTGTGAGGACACCAGGAGTGTGGTGGTGTGAGGAGACCATGAGTGTGGTGGTGTGAGAAGACCATGAGTGTGGTGGTGGGAGGAGACCAGGAGTGTGGTGGTGTGAGGAGACCAAGTGTGTTGTGATGTGAGGAGACCAGGAGTGTGGTGGTGTGAGGAGACTAGGAGTGGCGTGGTGTGAGGAGACCAGGATTGTGGTGGTGTGAGAGGACCAGGAGTGTGGTGGTGTGAGGAGACCAGCAGTGTGGTGGTGTGAAGAGATCAGGAGTGTGGTGGTGTTAGGTGACCAGGAGTGTGGAGGTGTTAGAAGACCAGGTGTGTGGTGGTATTAGGAGACCAGGAGTGTGGTGGTGTTAGGAGACCACGAGTGTGGTGGTGTGAAGAAACCAGGAGTGTGGTGGTGTGAGGAGACCATGAGTGTGGTGGTGTGACGAGACCATGAGTGTGGTAATGTGAAGAGACCAAGAGTGTTGTGGTGTTAGGAGACCAGGAGTGTGGTGGTGTGAGGAGACCATGAGTGTGGTGGTGTGAGAAGACCATGAGTGTGGTGGTGGGAGGAGACCAGGAGTGTGGTGGTGTGAGGAGACCAAGTGTGTTGTGATGTGAGGAGACCAGGAGTGTGGTGGTGTGAGGAGACTAGGAGTGGGGTGGTGTGAGGAGACCAGGATTGTGGTGGTGTGAGGAGACCAGGAGTGTGGTGGTGTGAGGAGACCAGCAGTGTGGTGGTGTGAAGAGATCAGGAGTGTGGTGGTGTTAGGTGACCAGGAGTGTGGAGGTGTTAGAAGACCAGGTGTGTGGTGGTATTAGGAGACCAGGAGTGTGGTGGTGTTAGGAGACCACGAGTGTGGTGGTGTGAAGAGACCAGGAGTGTGGTGGTGTGAGGAGACCATGAGTGTGGTGGTGTGACGAGACCATGAGTGTGGTAATGTGAAGAGACCAAGAGTGTTGTGGTGTTAGGAGACCAGGAGTGTGGTGGTTTTAGGAGAACAGGAGTGTTGTGGTGTTATATCACCAGGAGTGTGGTGGTTTGAGGAGACCCTGAGTGTGGTAGCGTGAGGAGACCATGAGTGTGGTGGTGTGAGGAGACCATGAGTGTGGTGGTGTGAGGAGACCATGAGTGTGGTGATGTGAGAAGACCATGAGTGTGGTGGTGTGAGGAGACCATGAGTGCGGTGATGTGAAGTGACCAGGAGTGTGGTGGTGTGAGGAGACCTGGAGTGTGGTGTTGTGAGGAGACCTAGAGTGTGGTGGTGTTAGGAGACCATGAGTGTGGTGGTGGGAGGAGACCAGGAGTGTTGTGGTGTGAGGAGACCAAGTGTGTTGTGATGTGAGGAGACCAGGAGTGTGGTGGTATGAGGAGACTAGGAGTGGCGTGGTGTGAGGAGACTAGGAGTGTGGTGGTGTGAGGAGACCAGGAGTGTGGTGGTGTGAGGAGACCTGCAGTGTGGTGGTGTGAAGAGATCAGGAGTGTGGTGGAGTGAGAAGACCAATAGTGTGGTGGTGTGAGACGACCAGGAGTGTGGTGGTGTGAGACGACCAGGAGTGTGGTGGTGTGAGGAGACCAGGAGTGTGGTGGTTTGAGGAGACCAGGAGTGTTGTGGTGTGAAGAGACAAAGAGTGTGGTGGTGTTAGGAGACCAGGAGTGTAGTGGTGTGAGGAGACCAGGAGTGTGGTGGTGTTAGGTGACCAGGAGTGTGGTGGTGTTAGAAGATCAGGAGTGTGGTGGTGTTAGGAGACCATGAGTGTTGTGGTTTGAGGAGACCATGAGTGTGGTGATGTGAGGAGACCATGAGTGTGGTGGTGTGAGGAGACCATGAGTGCGGTGATGTGAAGAGACCAGGAGTGTGGTGGTGTGAGAAGACCTGGAGTGTGGTGGTGTGATTAGACCTGGAATGTGGTGGTGTTAGGAGACCAGGAGTGTGGTGGTGTGAGGAGACCAGGAGTGTGGTGGTGTGAGGGGACCATAAGTGTGGTGGTGTGAGAAGACCATGAGTGTGGTGGTGGGAGGAGACCAGGAGTGTGGTGGTGTGAGGAGACCAAGTGTGTTGTGATGTGAAGAGACCAGGAGTGTGGTGGTGTGAGGAGACTAGGAGTGGCGTGGTGTGAGGAGACCAGGATTGTGGTGGTGTGAGGAGACCAGGAGTGTGGTGGTGTGAGGAGACCAGCAGTGTGGTGGTGTGAAGAGATCAGGAGTGTGGTGGTGTTAGGTGACCAGGAGTGTGGAGGTGTTAGAAGACCAGGTGTGTGGTGGTATTAGGAGACCAGGACTGTGGTGGTGTTAGGAGACCACGAGTGTGGTGGTGTGAAGAGACCAGGAGTGTGGTGGTGTGAGGAGACCATGAGTGTGGTGGTGTGACGAGACCATGAGTGTGGTAATGTGAAGAGACCAAGAGTGTTGTGGTGTTAGGAGACCAGGAGTGTGGTGGTTTTAGGAGAACAGGAGTGTTGTGGTGTTATGTCACCAGGAGTGTGGTGGTTTGAGGAGACCCTGAGTGTGGTAGCGTGAGGAGACCATGAGTGTGGTTGTGTGAGGAGACCATGAGTGTGGTGGTGTGAGGAGACCATGAGTGTGGTGATGTGAGAAGACCATGAGTGCGGTGGTGTGAGGAAACCATGAGTGCGGTGATGTGAAGTGACCAGGAGTGTGGTGGTGTGAGGAGACCTGGAGTGTGGTGTTGTGAGGAGACCTGGAGTGTGGTGGTGTTAGGAGACCAGGAGTGTGGTGGTGTGAGGAGACCAGGAGTGTGGCGGTGTGAGGAGACCATGAGTGTGGTGGTGTGAGAAGACCATGAGTGTGGTGGTGGGAGGAGACCAGGAGTGATGTGGTGTGAGGAGACCAATTGTGTTGTGATGTGAGGAGACCAGGAGTGTGGTGGTGTGAGGAGACTAGGAGTGGCGTGGTGTGAGGAGACTAGGAGTGTGGTGGTATGAGGAGACCAGGAGTGTGGTGGTATGAGGAGACCAGGAGTGTGGTGGTATGAGGAGACCAGGAGTGTGTTGGTGTGAGACGACCAGGAGTGTGGTGGTGTGAGACGACCAGGAGTGTGGTGTTGTGAGTAGACCAGGAGTGTGGTGGTTTGAGGAGACCAGGAGTGTGGTGGTTTGAGTAGACCAGGAGTGCGGTGGTGTGAGGAGTCCAGGAGTGTGGTCGTGTGAGGAGACCAGGAGTGTTGTCGTGTGAGGAGACCAGGAGTGTGGTAGTGTGAGGAAACCAGGAGTGTGGTGGTGTGAGGAGACCGGGAGTGTGGTGGTGTGAGGAGACCAGGAGTGTGGTGGTGTGAGGAGACCAGGAGTTTGGTGGTGTGTGGAGACCAGGAGTGTGGTAGTGTGACGAGACCAGGAGTGTGGTGGTGTGAGGAGACCAGTAGTGTAGTGGTGTGTGGAGACCATAAGTGTGGTGGTGTGAGAAGACCATGAGTAATGAGTGTGGTGGTGTGAACATACCAGGAGTATGGTGGTGTGTGGAGACGAGGAGTGTGGTGGTGTGAGAAGACCAGGAGTGTGGTGGTGTGAGGAGACCAGGAGTGTGGTGGTGTGAGGAGACCAGGAGTGTGGTGGTGTGAGGAGACCAAGGGTGTGGTTGCGGTAGGAGACCATGGGTGTGGTGGTGTGAAGGGACTAGGAGTGTGGTGATGTGAAGAGACCAGGAGTGTGATGGTGTTAGGAGACCAGCAGTATGGTGGTGTGAAGAGACCAGGAGTGTGGTGGTGTTAGGAGACCAGGAGTGTGGTGGTGTGAGGAGACCAGGAGTGTGGTGGTGTGAGGAGACCAGGAGTGTGATCAAGTGAGGAGACCAGGAGTGTGGTGTAGAAATGAGACCAGGATTGTTGTGGAATGAGGAGACCACGAGTGGTTGGTGTTAGGAGACAAGGAATGTGGTGGTGTGAGGAGACCAGGAGTGTGGTGGTGTTAGGTGACTAGGAGTGTGGTGGTGTTAGAAGACCAGGAGTGTGGTGGTGTTAGGAGACCAGGAGTGTGGTGGTGTGACGGGGCCAGGAGTGTGGTGGTGTGAGAGATGAGGAGTGTGGTGGTGTGAGGAGACCAGGAGTGTGGTGGTGTGAGGAGGCCAGGAGTGTGGTGGTGTGAGAAGACCAGGAGTGTGATGGTGTTAGGAGACCAGGAGTATGGTGGTGTGAAGAGACCAGGAGTGTGGTGGTTTGAGAAGACCATGAGTGTGGTGGTGTGAGGAGACCAGGAGTATGGTGGTGTGTGGAGACGAGGTGTGTGGTGGTGTGAGGAGACCAGGAGTGTGGTGGTGTGAGGAGACCAAGGGTGTGGTTGCGCTAGGAGACCATGGGTGTGGTGGTGTGAAGGGACTAGGAGTGTGGTGATGTGAAGAGACCAGGAGTGTGATGGTGTTAGGAGACCAGCAGTATGGTGGTGTGAAGAGACCAGGAGTGTGATGGTGTTAGGAAACCAGGAGTGTGGTGGTGTGAGGAGACCAGGAGTGTGGTGGTGTGAGGAGACCAGGAGTGTGATCAAGTGAGGAGACCAGGAGTGTGGTGTGGAAATGAGACCAGGAGTGTGGTGGTGTGAGTAGGCCAGGAGTGTGGTGCTGTGAGAAGACCAGGAGTGTGATGGTGTTAGGAGACCAGGAGTATGGTGGTGTGAAGAGACCAGGAGTGTGGTGGTGTTAGGAGACCAGGAGTGTGGTGGTGTGAGGAGACCAGGAGTGTGGTGGTGTAAGGAGACCAGCAGTGTGATCAAGTGAAGAGACCAGGAGTGTGGTGTGGAAATGAGACCAGGATTGTGGTGGAATGAGGAGACCACGAGTGGTTGGTGTTAGGAGTCCAGGAATGTGGTGGTGTTAGGAGACCAGGAGTGTTGTGGTGTGATGAGACAAAGAATGTGGTGGTGTTAGGAGACCAGGAGTGTAGTGGTGTGAGGAGACCAGGAGTGTGGTGGTGTTAGGTGACACGGAGTGTGGTGGTGTTAGAAGACCAGGAGTATGGTGGTGTTAGGAGACCAGGAGTGTAGTGGTGTGACGGGACCAGGAGTGTGGTGGTGTGAGGAGGCCATGAGTGTGGTGGTGTGAGGAGGCCAGGAGAGTGGTGGTGTGAGAAGACCAGGAGTGTAGTGGTGTTAGGCGACCAGGAGTGTGGTGGTGTTAGGTGCCCATGAGTGTTGTGATGTGAAGAGACCAGGAGTGTGGTGGTGTGAGGAGACCTGGAGTGTGGTGGTGTGAGGAGACCTGGAGTGTGGTGGTGTTAGGAGACCTGGAGTGTGGTGGGGATAGGAGACCAGGAGTGTGGTGCTGTGAGGAGACTAGGAGTGGCGTGGTGTGAGGAGACCAGGAGTGTGGTGGTGTGAGGAGACCAGGAGTGTGGTGATGTGAGGAGACCAGCAGTGTGGTGGTGTGAAGAGATCAGGAGTGTGGTGGTGTTAGGTGACCAGGAGTGTGGAGGTGTTAGAAGACCAGGTGTGTGGTGGTATTAGGAGACCAGGAGTGTGGTGGTGTTAGGAGACCACGAGTGTGGTGGTGTGAAGAGACCAGGAGTGTGGTGGTGTGAGGAGACCATGAGTGTGGTGGTGTGACGAGACCATGAGTGTGGTAATGTGAAGAGACCAAGTGTGTTGTGGTGTTAGGAGACCAGGAGTGTGGTGGTTTTAGGAGAAGAGGAGTGTTGTGGTGTTATATCACCAGGAGTGTGGTGGTTTGAGGAGACCCTGAGTGTGGTAGCGTGAGGAGACCATGAGTGTGGTGGTGTGAGGAGACCATGAGTGTGGTGGTGTGAGGAGACCATGAGTGTGGTGATGTGAGGAGACCCTGAGTGTGGTGGTGTGAGGAGACCATGAGTGCGGTGATGTGAAGTGACCAGGAGTGTGGTGGTGTGAGGAGACCTGGAGTGTGGTGTTGTGAGGAGACCTGGAGTGTGGTGGTGTTAGGAGACCAGGAGTGTGGTGCTGTGAGGAGACCAGGAGTGTGGTGGTGTGAGGAGACCATGAGTGTGGTGGTGTGAGAAGACCATGAGTGTGGTGGTGGGAGGAGACCAGGAGTCTTGTGGTGTGAGGAGACCAAGTGTGTTGTGATGTGAGGAGACCAGGAGTGTGGTGGTGTGAGGAGACTAGGAGTGGCGTGGTGTGAGGAGACTAGGAGTGTGGTGGTGTGAGGAGACCTGCAGTGTGGTGGTGTGAAGAGATCAGGAGTGTGGTGGAATGAGAAGACCAATAGTGTGGTGGTGTGAGACGACCAGGAGTGTGGTGGTGTGAGACGACCAGGAGTATGGTGGTGTGAGGAGACCAGGAGTGTGGTGGTGTGAGGAGACCAGGAGTGTGGTGGTTTGAGTAGACCAGGAGTGTGGTGGTGTGAGGAGTCCAGGAGTGTGGTCGTGTGAGGAGACCAGGAGTGTGGTCGTGTGAGGAGACCAGGAGTGTGGTAGTGTGAGGAGACCAGGAGTTTGGTGGTGTGAGGAGACCGGGAGTGTGGTGGTGTGAGGAGACCAGGAGTGTGGTGGTGTGAGGAGACCAGGAGTATGGTGGTGTGTGGAGACCAGGAGTGTGGTAGTGTGACGAGACCAGGAGTGTGGTGGTGTGAGGAGACCAGTAGTGTAGTGGTGTGTGGAGACCATAAGTGTGGTGGTGTGAGAAGACCATGAGTGTGGTGGTGTGAGCATACCAGGAGTATGGTGGTGTGAGGAGACCAGTAGTGTAGTGGTGTGAGGAGACCATAAGTGTGGTGGTGTGAGAAGACCATGAGTGTGGTGGTGTGAGGAGACCAGGAGTATGGTGGTGTGTGGAGACGAGGAGTGTGGTGGTGTGAGGAGACCAGGAGTGTGGTGGTGTGAGGAAACCAAGGGTGTGGTTGCGCTAGGAGACCATGGGTGTGGTGGTATGAAGGGACTAGGAGTGTGGTGATGTGAAGAGACCAGGAGTGTGATGGTGTTAGGAGACCAGCAGTATGTGGTGTGAGGAGACCAGGAGTGTGGTGGTGTGAGGAGACCAGGAGTGTGATCAAGTGAGGAGACCAGGAGTGTGGTGTGGAAATGAGACCAGGATTGTGGTGGAATGAGGAGACCACGAGTGGTTGGTGTTAGGAGACCAGGAATGTGGTGGTGTGAGGAGACCAGGAGTGTGGTGGTGTTAGGTGACCAGGAGTGTGGTGGTGTTAGAAGACCAGGAGTGTGGTGGTGTTAGGAGACCAGGAGTGTGGTGGTGTGAGGAGACCAGGAGTGTGGTGGTGTAAGGAGGCCAGGAGTGTGGTGGTGTGAGAAGACCAGGAGTGTGATGGTGTTAGGAGACCAGGAGTATGGTGGTGTGAAGAGACCAGGAGTGTTGTGGTGTTAGGAGACCAGGAGTGTGGTGGTGTGAGGAGACCAGAAGTGTGGTGGTGTGAGGAGACCAGGAGTGTGATCAAGTGAGGAGACCAGGAGTGTGGTGTGGAAATGAGACCAGGATTGTGGTGGAATGTGGAGACCACGAGTGGTTGGTGTTAGGAGACCAGGAATGTGGTGGTGTTAGGAGACCAGGAGTGTTGTGGTGTGATTAGACAAAGAGTGTGGTGGTGTTAGGAGACCAGGAGTGTAGTGGTGTGAGGAGACCAGGAGTGTGGTGGTGTTAGGTGACACGGAGTGTGGTGGTGTTAGAAGACCAGGAGTATGGTGGTGTTAGGAGACCAGGAGTGTAGTGGTGTGACGGGACCAGGAGTGTGGTGGTGTGAGGAGGCCAGGAGTGTGGTGGTGTGAGGAGGCAAGGAGTGTGGTGGTGTGAGAAGACCAGGAGTGTAGTGGTGTTAGGCGACCAGGAGTGTGGTGGTGTTAGGTGCCCATGAGTGTTGTGGTTTGAGGAGACCATGAGTGTGGTGATGTGAGGAGACCATGAGTGTGGTGGTGTGAGGAGACCATGAGTGCGGTGATGTGAAGAGACCAGGAGTGTGGTGGTGTGAGGAGACCTGGAGTGTGGTGGTGTGAGGAGACCTGGAGTGTCGTGGTGTTAGGAGACCTGGAGTGTGGTTGGGTTAGGAGACCAGGAGTGTGGTGCTGTGAGGAGACCAGGAGTGTGGTGGTGTGAGGATACCATGAGTGTGGTGGTGGGAGAAGACCATGAGTGTGGTGGTGTGAGGAGACCAAGTGTGTTGTGATGTGAGGAGTCCAGGAGTGTGGTGGTGTGAGGAGACCAGGAGTGTGGTGGTGTGAGGAGACCAGCAGTGTGGTGGTGTGAAGAGATCAGGAGTGTGGTGGTGTTAGAAGGCCAGGTGTGTGGTGGTGTTAGGAGACCAGGAGTGTGGTGGTGTTAGGAGACCAGGAGTGTGGTGGTGTGAAGAGACCAGGAGTGTGGTGGTGTGAGGAGACCATGAGTGTGGTGGTGTGAGGTGACCATGAGTGTGGTGATGTGAAGAGACCAAGAGTGTTGTGGTGTTAGGAGACCAGGAGTGTGGGGGTTTTAGGAGACCAGGAGTGTTGTGGGGGTTTTAGGAGAACAGGAGTGTTGTGGGGGTTTTAGGAGAACAGGAGTGTTGTGGTGTTATGTCACCAGGAGTGTGGTGGTTTGAGGAGACCCTGAGTGTGGTAGCGTGAGGAGACCATGAGTGTGGTGGTGTGAGGAGACCATGAGTGTGGTGGTGTGAGGAGACCAGGAGTGTGGTGATGTGAGGAGACCAGGAGTGTGGTGGTGTGAAGAGACCAATAGTGTGGTGGTGTGAGGAGACCAGGAGTGTGTTGGTGTGAGGGGACCAGGAGTGTGTTGGTGTGAGGAGACCAGGAGTGTGGTGGTGTGAGGAGACCATGAGTGTGGTGGTGTGAGAAGACCATGAGTGTGGTGGTGGGAGGAGACCAGGAGTGTTGTGGTGTGAGGAGACCAAGTGTGTTGTGATGTGAGGAGACCAAGTGTGTTGTGATGTGAGGAGACCAGGAGTGTGGTGGTATGAGGAGACTAGGAGTGGCGTGGTGTGAGGAGACCATGAGTGTGGTGGTGTGACGAGACCATGAGTGTGGTAATGTGAAGATACCAAGAGTGTTGTGGTGTTAGGAGACCAGGAGTGTGGTGGTTTTAGGAGAACAGGAGTGTTGTGGTGTTATGTCACCAGGAGTGTGGTGGTTTGAGGAGACCCTGAGTGTGGTAGCGTGAGGAGACCATGAGTGTGGTGGTGTGAGGAGACCATGAGTGTGGTGGTGTGAGGAGACCAGGAGTGTGGTGATGTGAGGAGACCAGGAGTGTGGTGGTGTGAAGAGACCAATAGTGTGGTGGTGTGAGGAGACCAGGAGTGTGTTGGTGTGAGGGGACCAGGAGTGTGTTGGTGTGAGGAGACCAGGAGTGTGGTGGTGTGAGGAGACCTGCAGTGTGGTGGTGTGAAGAGATCAGGAGTGTGGTGGAGTGAGAAGACCAATAGTGTGGTGGTGTGAGACGACCAGGAGTGTGGTGGTGTGAGACGACCAGGAGTGTGGTGGTGTGAGGAGACCAGGAGTGTGGTGGTTTGAGGAGACCAGGAGTGTTGTGGTGTGAAGAGACAAAGAGTGTGGTGGTGTTAGGAGACCAGGAGTGTAGTGGTGTGAGGAGACCAGGAGTGTGGTGGTGTTAGGTGACCAGGAGTGTGGTGGTGTAAGAAGATCAGGAGTGTGGTGGTGTTAGGAGACCATGAGTGTTGTGGTTTGAGGAGACCATGAGTGTGGTGATGTGAGGAGACCATGAGTGTGGTGGTGTGAGGAGACCATGAGTGCGGTGATGTGAAGAGACCAGGAGTGTGGTGGTGTGAGGAGACCTGGAGTGTGGTGGTGTGATTAGACCTGGAATGTGGTGGTGTTAGGAGACCAGGAGTGTGGTGGTGTGAGGAGACCAGGAGTGTGGTGGTGTGAGGGGACCATGAGTGTGGTGGTGTGAGAAGACCATGAGTGTGGTGGTGGGAGGAGACCAGGAGTGTGGTGGCGTGAGGAGACCAAGTGTGATGTGATGTGAAGAGACCAGGAGTGTGGTGGTGTGAGGAGACTAGGAGTAGCGTGGTGTGAGGAGACCAGGATTGTGGTGGTGTGAGGAGACCAGGAGTGTGGTGGTGTGAGGAGACCAGCAGTGTGGTGGTGTGAAGAGATCAGGAGTGTGGTGGTGTTAGGTGACCAGGAGTGTGGAGGTGTTAGAAGACCAGGTGTGTGGTGGTATTAGGAGACCAGGACTGTGGTGGTGTTAGGAGACCACGAGTGTGGTGGTGTGAAGAGACCAGGAGTGTGGTGGTGTGAGGAGACCATGAGTGTGGTGGTGTGACGAGACCATGAGTGTGGTAATGTGAAGAGACCAAGAGTGTTGTGGTGTTAGGAGACCAGGAGTGTGGTGGTTTTAGGAGAACAGGAGTGTTGTGGTGTTATGTCACCAGGAGTGTGGTGGTTTGAGGAGACCCTGAGTGTGGTAGCGTGAGGAGACCATGAGTGTGGTTGTGTGAGGAGACCATGAGTGTGGTGGTGTGAGGAGACCATGAGTGTGGTGATGTGAGAAGACCATGAGTGCGGTGGTGTGAGGAGACCATGAGTGCGGTGATGTGAAGTGACCAGGAGTGTGGTGGTGTGAGGAGACCTGGAGTGTGGTGTTGTGAGGAGACCTGGAGTGTGGTGGTGTTAGGAGACCAGGAGTGTGGTGGTGTGAGGAGACCAAGAGTGTGGTGGTGTGAGGAGACCATGAGTGTGGTGGTGTGAAAAGACCATGAGTGTGGTGGTGGGAGGAGACCAGGAGTGATGTGGTGTGAGGAGACCAATTGTGTTGTGATGTGAGGAGACCAGGAGTGTGGTGGTGTGAGGAGACTAGGAGTGGCGTGGTGTGAGGAGACTAGGAGTGTGGTGGTATGAGGAGACCAGGAGTGTGGTGGTGTGAGGAGACCTGCAGTGTGGTGGTGTGAAGAGATCAGGAGTGTGGTGGAGTGAGAAGACCAATAGTGTGTTGGTGTGAGACGACCAGGAGTGTGGTGGTGTGAGACGACCAGGAGTGTGGTGTTGTGAGTAGACCAGGAGTGTGGTGGTTTGAGGAGACCAGGAGTGTGGTGGTTGGTTAGACCAGGTGTGCGGTGGTGTGAGGAGTCCAGGAGTGTGGTCGTGTGAGGAGACCAGGAGTGTTGTCGTGTGAGGAGACCAGGAGTGTGGTAGTGTGAGGAAACCAGGAGTGTGGTGGTGTGAGGAGACCGGGAGTGCGGTGGTGTGAGGAGACCAGGAGTGTGGTGGTGTGAGGAGACCAGGAGTTTGGTGGTGTGTGGAGACCAGGAGTGTGGTAGTGTGACGAGACCAGGAGTGTGGTGGTGTGAGGAGACCAGTAGTGTAGTGGTGTGTGGAGACCATAAGTGTGGTGGTGTGAGAAGACCATGAGTAATGAGTGTGGTGGTGTGAACATACCAGGAGTATGGTGGTGTGTGGAGACGAGGAGTGTGGTGGTGTGAGAAGACCAGGAGTGTGGTGGTGTGAGGAGACCAGGAGTGTGGTGGTGTGAGGAGACCAGGAGCGTGGTGGTGTGAGGAGACCAAGGGTGTGGTTGCGGTAGGAGACCATGGGTGTGGTGGTGTGAAGGGACTAGGAGTGTGGTGATGTGAAGAGACCAGGAGTGTGATGGTGTTAGGAGACCAGCAGTATGGTGGTGTGAAGAGACCAGGAGTGTGGTGGTGTTAGGAGACCAGGAGTGTGGTGGTGTGAGGAGACCAGGAGTGTGGTGGTGTGAGGAGACCAGAAGTGTGATCAAGTGAGGAGACCAGGAGTGTGGTGTAGAAATGAGACCAGGATTGTTGTGGAATGAGGAGACCACGAGTGGTTGGTGTTAGGAGACAAGGAATGTGGTGGTGTGAGGAGACCAGGAGTGTGGTGGTGTTAGGTGACCAGGAGTGTGGTGGTGTTAGAAGACCAGGAGTGTGGTGGTGTTAGGAGACCAGGAGTGTGGTGGTGTGACGGGGCCAGGAGTGTGGTGGTGTGAGAGATGAGGAGTGTGGTGGTGTGAGGAGACCAGGAGTGTGGTGGTGTGAGGAGGCCAGGAGTGTGGTGGTGTGAGAAGACCAGGAGTGTGATGGTGTTAGGAGACCAGGAGTATGGTGGTGTGAAGAGACCAGGAGTGTGGTGGTTTGAGAAGACCATGAGTGTGGTGGTGTGAGGAGACCAGGAGTATGGTGGTGTGTGGAGACGAGGTGTGTGGTGGTGTGAGGAGACCAGGAGTGTGGTGGTGTGAGGAGACCAAGGGTGTGGTTGCGCTAAGAGACCATGGGTGTGGTGGTGTGAAGGGACTAGGAGTGTGGTGATGTGAAGAGACCAGGAGTGTGATGGTGTTAGGAGACCAGCAGTATGGTGGTGTGAAGAGACCAGGAGTGTGATGGTGTTAGGAAACCAGGAGTGTGGTGGTGTGAGGAGACCAGGAGTGTGGTGGTGTGAGGAGACCAGGAGTGTGATCAAGTGAGGAGACCAGGAGTGTGGTGTGGAAATGAGACCAGGAGTGTGGTGGTGTGAGGAGGCCAGGAGTGTGGTGCTGTGAGAAGACCAGGAGTGTGATGGTGTTAGGAGACCAGGAGTATGGTGGTGTGAAGAGACCAGGAGTGTGGTGGTGTTAGGAGACCAGGAGTGTGGTGGTGTGAGGAGACCAGGAGTGTGGTGGTGTAAGGAGACCAGCAGTGTGATCAAGTGAAGAGACCAGGAGTGTGGTGTGGAAATGAGACCAGGATTGTGGTGGAATGTGGAGACCACGAGTGGTTGGTGTTAGGAGACCAGGAATGTGGTGGTGTTAGGAGACCAGGAGTGTTGTGGTGTGATGAGACAAAGAGTGTGGTGGTGTTAGGAGACCAGGAGTGTAGTGGTGTGAGGAGACCAGGAGTGTGCTGGTGTTAGGTGACACGGAGTGTGGTGGTGTTAGAAGACCAGGAGTATGGTGGTGTTAGGAGACCAGGAGTGTAGTGGTGTGACGGGACCAGGAGTGTGGTGGTGTGAGGAGGCCATGAGTGTCGTGGTGTGAGGAGGCCAGGAGAGTGGTGGTGTGAGAAGACCAGGAGTGTAGTGGTGTTAGGCGACCAGGAGTGTGGTGGTGTTAGGTGCCCATGAGTGTTGTGATGTGAAGAGACCAGGAGTGTGGTGGTGTGAGGAGACCTGGAGTGTGGTGGTGTGAGGAGACCTGGAGTGTGGTGGTGTTAGGAGACCTGGAGTGTGGTGGGGATAGGAGACCAGGAGTGTGGTGCTGTGAGGAGACTAGGAGTGGCGTGGTGTGAGGAGACCAGGAGAGTGGTGGTGTGAGGAGACCAGGAGTGTGGTGGTGTGAGGAGACCAGCAGTGTGGTGGTGTGAAGAGATCAGGAGTGTGGTGGTGTGAGGAGACCATGAGTGTGGTGGTGTGACGAGACCATGAGTGTGGTAATGTGAAGAGACCAAGTGTGTTGTGGTGTTAGGAGACCAGGAGTGTGGTGGTTTTAGGAGAAGAGGAGTGTTGTGGTGTTATATCACCAGGAGTGTGGTGGTTTGAGGAGACCCTGAGTGTGGTAGCGTGAGGAGACCATGAGTGTGGTGGTGTGAGGAGACCATGAGTGTGGTGGTGTGAGGAGACCATGAGTGTGGTGATGTGAGGAGACCCTGAGTGTGGTGGTGTGAGGAGACCATGAGTGCGGTGATGTGAAGTGACCAGGAGTGTGGTGGTGTGAGGAGACCTGGAGTGTGGTGTTGTGAGGAGACCTGGAGTGTGGTGGTGTTAGGAGACCAGGAGTGTGGTGCTGTGAGGAGACCAGGAGTGTGGTGGTGTGAGGAGACCATGAGTGTGGTGGTGTGAGAAGACCATGAGTGTGGTGGTGGGAGGAGACCAGGAGTCTTGTGGTGTGAGGAGACCAAGTGTGTTGTGATGTGAGGAGACCAGGAGTGTGGTGGTGTGAGGAGACTAGGAGTTGCGTGGTGTGAGGAGACTAGGAGTGTGGTGGTGTGAGGAGACCTGCAGTGGGGTGGTGTGAAGAGATCAGGAGTGTGGTGGAATGAGAAGACCAATAGTGTGGTGGTGTGAGACGACCAGGAGTGTGGTGGTGTGAGACGACCAGGAGTGTGGTGGTGTGAGGAGACCAGGAGTGTGGTGGTGTGAGGAGACCAGGAGTGTGGTGGTTTGAGTAGACCAGGAGTGTGGTGGTGTGAGGAGTCCAGGAGTGTGGTCGTGTGAGGAGACCAGGAGTGTGGTCGTGTGAGGAGACCAGGAGTGTGGTAGTGTGAGGAGACCAGGAGTTTGGTGGTGTGAGGAGACCGGGAGTGTGGTGGTGTGAGGAGACCAGGAGTGTGGTGGTGTGAGGAGACCAGGAGTGTGGTGGTGTGTGGAGACCAAGAGTGTGGTAGTGTGACGAGACCAGGAGTGTGGTGGTGTGAGGAGACCAGTAGTGTAGTGGTGTGTGGAGACCATAAGTGTGGTGGTGTGAGAAGACCATGAGTGTGGTGGTGTGAGCATACCAGGAGTATGGTGGTGTGAGGAGACCAGTAGTGTAGTGGTGTGAGGAGACCATAAGTGTGGTGGTGTGAGAAGACCATGAGTGTGGTGGTGTGAGGAGACCAGGAGTATGGTGGTGTGTGGAGACGAGGAGTGTGGTGGTGTGAGGAGACCAGGAGTGTGGTGGTGTGAGGAAACCAAGGGTGTGGTTGCGCTAGGAGACCATGGGTGTGGTGGTATGAAGGGACTAGGAGTGTGGTGATGTGAAGAGACCAGAAGTGTGATGGTGTTAGGAGACCAGCAGTATGGTGGTGTGAGGAGACCAGGAGTGTGGTGGTGTGAGGAGACCAGGAGTGTGATCAAGTGAGGAGACCAGGAGTGTGGTGTGGAAATGAGACCAGGATTGTGGTGGAATGAGGAGACCACGAGTGGTTGGTGTTAGGAGACCAGGAATGTGGTGGTGTGAGGAGACCAGGAGTGTGGTGGTGTTAGGTGACCAGGAGTGTGGTGGTGTTAGAAGACCAGGAGTGTGGTGGTGTTAGGAGACCAGGAGTGTGGTGGTGTGACGGGACCAGGAGTGTGGTGGTGTGAGAGATGAGGAGTGTGGTGGTGTGAGGAGACCAGGAGTGTGGTGGTGTAAGGAGGCCAGGAGTGTGGTGGTGTGAGAAGACCAGGAGTGTGATGGTGTTAGGAGACCAGGAGTATGGTGGTGTGAAGAGACCAGGAGTGTTGTGGTGTTAGGAGACCAGGAGTGTGGTGGTGTGAGGAGACCAGAAGTGTGGTGGTGTGAGGAGACCAGGAGTGTGATCAAGTGAGGAGACCAGGAGTGTGGTGTGGAAATGAGACCAGGATTGTGGTGGAATGTGGAGACCACGAGTGGTTGGTGTTAGGAGACCAGGAATGTGGTGGTGTTAGGAGATCAGGAGTGTTATGGTGTGATTAGACAAAGAGTGTGGTGGTGTTAGGAGACCAGGAGTGTAGTGGTGTGAGGAGACCAGGAGTGTGGTGGTGTTAGGTGACACGGAGTGTGGTGGTGTTAGAAGACCAGGAGTATGGTGGTGTTAGGAGACCAGGAGTGTAGTGGTGTGACGGGACCAGGAGTGTGGTGGTGTGAGGAGGCCAGGAGTGTGGTGGTGTGAGGAGGCAAGGAGTGTGGTGGTGTGAGAAGACCAGGAGTGTAGTGGTGTTAGGCGACCAGGAGTGTGGTGGTGTTAGGTGCCCATGAGTGTTGTGGTTTGAGGAGACCATGAGTGTGGTGATGTGAGGAGACCATGAGTGTGGTGGTGTGAGGAGACCATGAGTGCGGTGATGTGAAGAGACCAGGAGTGTGGTGGTGTGAGGAGACCTGGAGTGTGCTGGTGTGAGGAGACCTGGAGTGTCGTGGTGTTAGGAGACCTGGAGTGTGGTTGGGTTAGGAGACCAGGAGTGTGGTGCTGTGAGGAGACCAGGAGTGTGGTGGTGTGAGGATACCATGAGTGTGGTGGTGGGAGAAGACCATGAGTGTGGTGGTGTGAGGAGACCAAGTGTGTTGTGATGTGAGGAGTCCAGGAGTGTGGTGGTGTGAGGAGACCAGGAGTGTGGTGGTGTGAGGAGACCAGCAGTGTGGTGGTGTGAAGAGATCAGGAGTGTGGTGGTGTTAGAAGGCCAGGTGTGTGGTGGTGTTAGGAGACCAGGAGTGTGGTGGTGTTAGGAGACCAGGAGTGTGGTGGTGTGAAGAGACCAGGAGTGTGGTGGTGTGAGGAGACCATGAGTGTGGTGGTGTGAGGTGACCATGAGTGTGGTGATGTGAAGAGACCAAGAGTGTTGTGGTGTTAGGAGACCAGGAGTGTGGGGGTTTTAGGAGACCAGGAGTGTTGTGGGGGTTTTAGGAGAACAGGAGTGTTGTGGGGGTTTTAGGAGAACAGGAGTGTTGTGGTGTTATGTCACCAGGAGTGTGGTGGTTTGAGGAGACCCTGAGTGTGGTAGCGTGAGGAGACCATGAGTGTGGTGGTGTGAGGAGACCATGAGTGTGGTGGTGTGAGGAGACCAGGAGTGTGGTGATGTGAGGAGACCAGGAGTGTGGTGGTGTGAAGAGACCAATAGTGTGGTGGTGTGAGGAGACCAGGAGTGTGTTGGTGTGAGGGGACCAGGAGTGTGTTGGTGTGAGGAGACCAGGAGTGTGTTGGTGTGAGGGGACCAAGAGTGTGTTGGTGTGAGGAGACCAGGAGTGTGTTGGTGTGAGGAGACCAGGAGTGTGTTGGTGTTAGGGGACCAGGAGTGTGTTGCTGTTAGGGGACCAGGTGAATGTTGGTGTGAGGGGACCAGGAGTGTGTTGGTGTGAGGGGACCAGTAGTGTGGTGGTGTGAGAGATGAGGAGTGTGGTGGTGTGAGGAGACCAGGAGTGTGGTGGTGTGAGGAGGCCAGGAGTGTGGTGGTGTGAGGGGACCAGGAGTGTGTTGGTGTGAGGGGACCAGGAGTGTGGTGGTGTGAGAGATGAGGAGTGTGGTGGTGTGAGGAGACCAGGAGTGTGGTGGTGTGAGGGGACCAGGAGTGTGGTGGTGTAAGAGATGAGGAGTGTGGTGGTGTGAGGAGACCAGGAGTGTGGTGGTGTTAGGTGACCAGGAGTGTGGTGGTGTTAGAAGATCAGGAGTGTAATGGTGTTAGGAGACCAGGAGTGTGGTGGTGTGACGGGACCAGGAGTGTGGTGGTGTGAGAGATGAGGAGTGTGGTGGTGTGAGGAGACCAGGAGTGTGGTGGTGTGAGGAGGCCAGGAGTGTGGTGGTGTGAGAAGACCAGGAGTGTAGTGGTGTTAGGCGACCAGGAGTGTGGTGGTGTTAGGTGACCATGAGTGTTGTGGTTTGAGGAGACCATGAGTGTGGTGATGTGAGGAGACCATGAGTGTGGTGGTGTGAGGAGACCATGAGTGCGGTGATGTGAAGAGACCAGTAGTGTGGTGGTGTGAGGAGACCTGGAGTGTGGTGGTGTGATTAGACCTGGAGTGTGGTGGTGTTAGGAGACCAGGAGTGTGGTGGTGTGAGGAGACCAGGAGTGTGGTGGTGTGAGGAGACCATGAGTGTGGTGGTGTGAGGAGACCAGGAGTGTGGTGATGTGAGGAGACCAGGAGTGTGGTGGTGTGAAGAGACCAATAGTGTGGTGGTGTGAGGAGACCAGGAGTGTGTTGGTGTGAGGGGACCAGGAGTGTGTTGGTGTGAGGAGACCAGGAGTGTGTTGGTGTGAGGGGACCAAGAGTGTGTTGGTGTGAGGAGACCAGGAGTGTGTTGGTGTGAGGAGACCAGGAGTGTGTTGGTGTTAGGGGACCAGGAGTGTGTTGCTGTTAGGGGACCAGGTGAATGTTGGTGTGAGGGGACCAGGAGTGTGTTGGTGTGAGGGGACCAGTAGTGTGGTGGTGTGAGAGATGAGGAGTGTGGTGGTGTGAGGAGACCAGGAGTGTGGTGGTGTGAGGAGGCCAGGAGTGTGGTGGTGTGAGGGGACCAGGAGTGTGTTGGTGTGAGGGGACCAGGAGTGTGGTGGTGTGAGAGATGAGGAGTGTGGTGGTGTGAGGAGACCAGGAGTGTGGTGGTGTGAGGGGACCAGGAGTGTGGTGGTGTAAGAGATGAGGAGTGTGGTGGTGTGAGGAGACCAGGAGTGTGGTGGTGTTAGGTGACCAGGAGTGTGGTGGTGTTAGAAGATCAGGAGTGTAATGGTGTTAGGAGACCAGGAGTGTGGTGGTGTGACGGGACCAGGAGTGTGGTGGTGTGAGAGATGAGGAGTGTGGTGGTGTGAGGAGACCAGGAGTGTGGTGGTGTGAGGAGGCCAGGAGTGTGGTGGTGTGAGAAGACCAGGAGTGTAGTGGTGTTAGGCGACCAGGAGTGTGGTGGTGTTAGGTGACCATGAGTGTTGTGGTTTGAGGAGACCATGAGTGTGGTGATGTGAGGAGACCATGAGTGTGGTGGTGTGAGGAGACCATGAGTGCGGTGATGTGAAGAGACCAGTAGTGTGGTGGTGTGAGGAGACCTGGAGTGTGGTGGTGTGATTAGACCTGGAGTGTGGTGGTGTTAGGAGACCAGGAGTGTGGTGGTGTGAGGAGACCAGGAGTGTGGTGGTGTGAGGAGACCATGAGTGTGGTGGTGTGAGAAGACCATGAGTGTGGTGGTGGGAGGAGACCAGGAGTGTGGTGGTGTGAGGAGACCAAGTGTGTTGTGATGTGAGGAGACCAGGAGTGTGGTGGTGTGAGGAGACTAGGAGTGGCGTGGTGTGAGGAGACCAGGAGTGTGGTGGTGTGAGGAGACCAGGAGTGTGGTGGTGTGAGGAGACCAGCAGTGTGGTGGTGTGAAGAGATCAGGAGTGGGGTGGTGTTAGGTGACCAGGAGTGTGGAGGTGTTAGAAGACCAGGTGTGTGGTGGTATTAGGAGACCAGGAGTGCGGTGGTGTTAGGAGACCACGAGTGTGGTGGTGTGAAGAGACCAGGAGTGTGGTGGTGTGAGGAGACCATGAGTGTGGTGGTGTGACGAGACCATGAGTGTGGTAATGTGAAGAGACCAAGAGTGTTGTGGTGTTAGGAGACCATGAGTGTAGTGGTGGGAGGAGACCAGGAGTGTGGTGGTGTGAGGAGACCAAGTGTGTTGTGAGGTGAGGAGACCAGGAGTGTGGTGGTGTGAGGAGACTAGGAGTGGCGTGGTGTGAGGAGACCAGGAGTGTGGTGGTTTGAGGAGACCCTGAGTGTGGTAGCGTGAGGAGACCATGAGTGTGGTGGTGTGAGGAGACCATGAGTGTGGTGGTGTGAGGAGACCGTGAGTGTGGTGATGTGAGGAGACGATGAGTGTGGTGGTGTGAGGAGACCATGAGTGCGGTGATGTGAAGTGACCAGGAGTGTGGTGGTGTGAGGAGACCTGGAGTGTGGTGGTGTGATTAGACAAAGAGTGTGGTGGTGTTAGGAGACCAGGAGTGTAGTGGTGTGAGGAGACCAGGAGTGTGGTGGTGTTAGGTGACACGGAGTGTGGTGGTGTTAGAAGACCAGGAGTATGGTGGTGTTAGGAGACCAGGAGTGTAGTGGTGTGACGGGACCAGGAGTGTGGTGGTGTGAGGAGGCCAGGAGTGTGGTGGTGTGAGGAGGCAAGGAGTGTGGTGGTGTGAGAAGACCAGGAGTGTAGTGGTGTTAGGCGACCAGGAGTGTGGTGGTGTTAGGTGCCCATGAGTGTTGTGGTTTGAGGAGACCATGAGTGTGGTGATGTGAGGAGACCATGAGTGTGGTGGTGTGAGGAGACCATGAGTGCGGTGATGTGAAGAGACCAGGAGTGTGGTGGTGTGAGGAGACCTGGAGTGTGGTGGTGTGAGGAGACCTGGAGTGTCGTGGTGTTAGGAGACCTGGAGTGTGGTTGGGTTAGGAGACCAGGAGTGTGGTGCTGTGAGGAGACCAGGAGTGTGGTGGTGTGAGGATACCATGAGTGTGGTGGTGGGAGAAGACCATGAGTGTGGTGGTGTGAGGAGACCAAGTGTGTTGTGATGTGAGGAGTCCAGGAGTGTGGTGGTGTGAGGAGACCAGGAGTGTGGTGGTGTGAGGAGACCAGCAGTGTGGTGGTGTGAAGAGATCAGGAGTGTGGTGGTGTTAGAAGGCCAGGTGTGTGGTGGTGTTAGGAGACCAGGAGTGTGGTGGTGTTAGGAGACCAGGAGTGTGGTGGTGTGAAGAGACCAGGAGTGTGGTGGTGTGAGGAGACCATGAGTGTGGTGGTGTGAGGTGACCATGAGTGTGGTGATGTGAAGAGACCAAGAGTGTTGTGGTGTTAGGAGACCAGGAGTGTGGGGGTTTTAGGAGACCAGGAGTGTTGTGGGGGTTTTAGGAGAACAGGAGTGTTGTGGGGGTTTTAGGAGAACAGGAGTGTTGTGGTGTTATGTCACCAGGAGTGTGGTGGTTTGAGGAGACCCTGAGTGTGGTAGCGTGAGGAGACCATGAGTGTGGTGGTGTGAGGAGACCATGAGTGTGGTGGTGTGAGGAGACCAGGAGTGTGGTGATGTGAGGAGACCATGAGTGTGGTGGTGTGAAGAGACCAATAGTGTGGTGGTGTGAGGAGACCAGGAGTGTGTTGGTGTGAGGGGACCAGGAGTGTGTTGGTGTGAGGAGACCAGGAGTGTGTTGGTGTGAGGGGACCAAGAGTGTGTTGGTGTGAGGAGACCAGGAGTGTGTTGGTGTGAGGAGACCAGGAGTGTGTTGGTGTTAGGGGACCAGGAGTGTGTTGGTGTTAGGGGACCAGGTGAGTGTTGGTGTGAGGGGACCAGGAGTGTGTTGGTGTGAGGGGACCAGTAGTGTGGTGGTGTGAGAGATGAGGAGTGTGGTGGTGTGAGGAGACCAGGAGTGTGGTGGTGTGAGGAGGCCAGGAGTGTGGTGGTGTGAGGGGACCAGGAGTGTGTTGGTGTGAGGGGACCAGGAGTGTGGTGGTGTGAGAGATGAGGAGTGTGGTGGTGTGAGGAGACCAGGAGTGTGGTGGTGTGAGGGGACCAGGAGTGTGGTGGTGTAAGAGATGAGGAGTGTGGTGGTGTGAGGAGACCAGGAGTGTGGTGGTGTTAGGTGACCAGGAGTGTGGTGGTGTTAGAAGATCAGGAGTGTGATGGTGTTAGGAGACCAGGAGTGTGGTGGTGTGACGGGACCAGGAGTGTGGTGGTGTGAGAGATGAGGAGTGTGGTGGTGTGAGGAGACCAGGAGTGTGGTGGTGTGAGGAGGCCAGGAGTGTGGTGGTGTGAGAAGACCAGGAGTGTAGTGGTGTTAGGCGACCAGGAGTGTGGTGGTGTTAGGTGACCATGAGTGTTGTGGTTTGAGGAGACCATGAGTGTGGTGATGTGAGGAGACCATGAGTGTGGTGGTGTGAGGAGACCATGAGTGCGGTGATGTGAAGAGACCAGTAGTGTGGTGGTGTGAGGAGACCTGGAGTGTGGTGGTGTGATTAGACCTGGAGTGTGGTGGTGTTAGGAGACCAGGAGTGTGGTGGTGTGAGGAGACCAGGAGTGTGGTGGTGTGAGGAGACCATGAGTGTGGTGGTGTGAGAAGACCATGAGTGTGGTGGTGGGAGGAGACCAGGAGTGTGGTGGTGTGAGGAGACCAAGTGTGTTGTGATGTGAGGAGACCAGGAGTGTGGTGGTGTGAGGAGACTAGGAGTGGCGTGGTGTGAGGAGACCAGGAGTGTGGTGGTGTGAGGAGACCAGGAGTGTGGTGGTGTGAGGAGACCAGCAGTGTGGTGGTGTGAAGAGATCAGGAGTGGGGTGGTGTTAGGTGACCAGGAGTGTGGAGGTGTTAGAAGACCAGGTGTGTGGTGGTATTAGGAGACCAGGAGTGTGGTGGTGTTAGGAGACCACGAGTGTGGTGGTGTGAAGAGACCAGGAGTGTGGTGGTGTGAGGAGACCATGAGTGTGGTGGTGTGACGAGACCATGAGTGTGGTAATGTGAAGAGACCAAGAGTGTTGTGGTGTTAGGAGACCATGAGTGTGGTGGTGGGAGGAGACCAGGAGTGTGGTGGTGTGAGGAGACCAAGTGTGTTGTGATGTGAGGAGACCAGGAGTGTGGTGGTGTGAGGAGACTAGGAGTGGCGTGGTGTGAGGAGACCAGGAGTGTGGTGGTTTGAGGAGACCCTGAGTGTGGTAGCGTGAGGAGACCATGAGTGTAGTGGTGTGAGGAGACCATGAGTGTGGTGGTGTGAGGAGACCGTGAGTGTGGTGATGTGAGGAGACGATGAGTGTGGTGGTGTGAGGAGACCATGAGTGCGGTGATGTGAAGTGACCAGGAGTGTGGTGGTGTGAGGAGACCTGGAGTGTGGTGGTGTGAGGAGACCATGAGTGTGGTGGTGTGAGAAGACCATGAGTGTGGTGGTGGGAGGAGACCAGGAGTGTTGTGGTGTGAGGAGACCAAGTGTGTTGTGATGTGAGGAGACCAGGAGTGTGGTGGTGTGAGGAGACTAGGAGTGGCGTGGTGTGAGGAGACTAGGAGTGTGGTGGTGTGAGGAGACCAGGAGTGTGGTGGTGTGAGGAGACCTGCAGTGTGGTGGTGTGAAGAGATCAGGAGTGTGGTGGAGTGAAGAGATCAGGAGTGTGGTGGAGTGAGAAGACCAATAGTGTGGTGGTGTGAGACGACCAGGAGTGTGGTGGTGTGAGACGACCAGGAGTGTGCTGGAGTGAGGAGACCAGGAGTGTGGTGGTTTGAGGAGACCAGGAGTGTGGTGGTATGAGTAGACCAGGAGTGTGGTGGTGTGAGGAGACCAGGAGTGTGGTGGTGTGAGGAGACCATTAGTGTGGTGGTGTGAGAAGACCATGAGTGTGGTGGTGGGAGGAGACCAGGAGTGTTGTGGTGTGAGGAGACCAAGTGTGTTGTGATGTGAGGAGACCAGGAGTGTGGTGGTGTGAGGAGACTAGGAGTGGCGTGGTGTGAGGAGACTAGGAGTGTGGTGGTGTGAGGAGACCAGGAGTGTGGTGGTGTGAGGAGACCTGCAGTGTGGTGATGTGAAGAGATCAGGAGTGTGGTGGAGTGAGAAGACCAATAGTGTGGTGGTGTGAGACGACCAGGAGTGTGGTGGTGTGAGACGATCAGGAGTGTGGTGGTGTGAGGAGACCAGGAGTGTGGTGGTTTGAGGAGACCAGGAGTGTGGTGGTTTGAGTAGACCAGGAGTGTGGTGGTGTGAGGAGTCCAGGAGTGTGGTCGTGTGAGGAGACCAGGAGTGTGGTCGTGTGAGGAGACCAGGAGTGTGGTAGTGTGAGGAGACCAGGAGTTTGGTGGTGTGAGGAGACCGGGAGTGTGATATTGTGAGGAGACCAGGAGTGTGGTGGTGTGAGGAGACGAGGAGTGTGGTGGTGTGTGGAGACCAGGAGTGTGGTAGTGTGACGAGACCAGGAGTGTGGTGGTGTGAGGAGACCAGTAGTGTAGTGGTGTGTGGAGACCATAAGTGTGGTGGTGTGAGAAGACCATGAGTGTGGTGGTGTGAACATACCAGGAGTATGGTGGTGTGAGAAGACCAGTAGTGTAGTGGTGTGAGGAGACCATAAGTGTGGTGGTGTGAGAAGACCATGAGTGTGGTGGTGTGAGGAGACCAGGAGTATGGTGGTGTGTGGAGACGAGGAGTGTGGTGGTGTGAGGAGACCAGGAGTGTGGTGGTGTGAGGAGACCAAGGGTGTGGTTGCGCTAGGAGACCATGGGTGTGGTGGTATGAAGGGACTAGGAGTGTGGTGATGTGAAGAGACCAGGAGTGTGATGGTGTTAGGAGACCAGCAGTATGGTGGTGTGAGGAGACCAGGAGTGTGGTGGTGTGAGGAGACCAGGAGTGTGATCAAGTGAGGAGACCAGGAGTGTGGTGTGGAAAAGAGACCAGGATTGTGGTGGAATGAGGAGACCACGAGTGGTTGGTGTTAGTAGACCAGGAATGTGGTGGTGTGAGGAGACCAGGAGTGTGGTGGTGTTAGGTGACCAGGAGTGTGGTGGTGTTAGAAGACCAGGAGTGTGGTGGTGTGAGGAGACCAGGAGTGTGGTGG
The DNA here is from genome assembly GCF_040958095.1 of Procambarus clarkii. NCBI lineage: Eukaryota > Metazoa > Arthropoda > Malacostraca > Decapoda > Cambaridae > Procambarus > Procambarus clarkii. Next base: position 72,208 of record NW_027189738.1, read on the forward strand.
TGTGAGGAGGCCAGGAGTGTGGTGGTGTGAGAAGACCAGGAGTGTGGTGGTGTTAGGAGACCAGGAGTATGGTGGTGTGAAGAGACCAGGAGTGTGGTGGTGTTAGGAGACCAGGAGTGTGGTGGTGTGAGGAGACCAGGAGTGTGGTGGTGTGAGGAGACCAGGAGTGTGATCAAGTGAGGAGACCAGGAGTGTGGTGTGGAAATGAGACCAGGATTGTGGTGGAATGTGGAGACCACGAGTGGTTGGTGTTAGGAGACCAGGAATGTGGTGGTGTTAGGAGACCAGGAGTGTTGTGGTGTGATGAGACAAAGAGTGTGGTGGTGTTAGGAGACCAGGAGTGTAGTGGTGTGAGGAGACCAGGAGTGTGGTGGTGTTAGGTGACACGGAGTGTGGTGGTGTTAGAAGACCAGGAGTATGGTGGTGTTAGGAGACCAGGAGTGTAGTGGTGTGACGGGACCAGGAGTGTGGTGGTGTGAGGAGGCCAGGAGTGTGGTGGATTGAGGAGGCCAGGAGTGTGGTGGTGTGAGAAGACCAGGAGTGTAGTGGTGTTAGGCGACCAGGAGTGTGGTGGTGTTTGGTGCCCATGAGTGTTGTGGTTTGAGGAGACCATGAGTGTGGTGATGTGAGGAGACCATGAGTGTGGTGGTGTGAGGAGACCATGAGTGCGGTGATGTGAAGAGACCAGGAGTGTGGTGGTGTGAGGAGACCTGGAGTGTGGTGGTGTGAGGAGACCTGGAGTGTGGTGGTGTTAGGAGACCTGGAGTGTGGTGGGGTTAGGAGACCAGGAGTGTGGTGCTGTGAGGAGACCAGGAGTGTGGTGGTGTGAGGAGACCATGAGTGTGGTGGTGGGAGAAGACCATGAGTGTGGTGGTGTGAGGAGACCAAGTGTGTTGTGATGTGAGGAGTCCAGGAGTGTGGTGGTGTGAGGAGACCAGGAGTTTGGTGGTGTGAGGAGACCAGCAGTGTGGTGGTGTGAAGAGATCAGGAGTGTGGTGGTGTTAGAAGACCAGGTGTGTGGTGGTGTTAGGAGACAAGGAGTGTGGTGGTGTTAGGAGACCAGGAGTGTGGTGGTGTGAAGAGACTAGGAGTGTGGTGGTGTGAGGAGACCATGAGTGTGGTGGTGTGAGGTGACCATGAGTGTGGTGATGTGAAGAGGCCAAGAGTGTTGTGGTGTTAGGAGACCAGGAGTGTGGGGGTTTTAGGAGACCAGGAGTGTTGTGGGGGTTTTAGGAGAACAGGAGTGATGTGGGGGTTTTAGGAGAACAGGAGTGTTGTGGTGTTATGTCACCAGGAGTGTGGTGGTATGAGGAGACCCTGAGTGTGGTAGCGTGAGGAGACCATGAGTGTGGTGGTGTGAGGAGACCATGAGTGTGGTGTGTGAGGAGACCAGGAGTGTGGTGATGTGAGGAGACCAGGAGTGTGGTGGTGTGAAGAGACCAATAGTGTGGTGGTGTGAGGAGACCAGGAGTGTGTTGGTGTGAGGGGACCAGGAGTGTGGTGGTGTGAGGAGACCAGGAGTGTGTTGGTGTGAGGGGACCAGGAGTGTGATGGTGTGAGGAGACCAGGAGTGTGTTGGTGTGAGGGGACCAGGAGTGTGTTGGTGTTAGGGGACCAGGAGTGTGTTGGTGTTAGGGGACCAGGAGAGTGTTGGTGTGAGGGGACCAGGAGTGTGTTGGTGTGAGGGGACCAGTAGTGTGGTGGTGTGAGAGATGAGGAGTGTGGTGGTGTGAGGAGACCAGCCAGGAGTGTGGTGGTGTGAGGGGACCAGGAGTGTGTTGGTGTGAGGGAACCAGGAGTGTGGTGGTGTGAGAGATGAGGAGTGTGGTGGTGTGAGAAAGACCAGGAGTGTGGTGGTGTGAGGGGACCAGGAGTGTGGTGGTGTGAGGGGACCAGGAGTGTAGTGGTGTTAGAAGATCAGGAGTGTGGTGTGTTAGGAGACCAGGAGTGTGGTGGTGTGACGGGACCAGGAGTGTGGTGGTGTGAGAGATGAGGAGTGTGGTGGTGTGAGGAGACCAGGAGTGTGGTGGTGTGAGGAGGCCAGGAGTGTGGTGGTGTGAGAAGACCAGGAGTGTAGTGGTGTTAGGCGACCAGGAGTGTGGTGGTGTTAGGTGACCATGAGTGTTGTGGTTTGAGGAGACCATGAGTGTGGTGATGTGAGGAGACCATGAGTGTGGTGGTGTGAGGAGACCATGAGTGGGGTGATGTGAAGAGACCAGGAGTGTGGTGGTGTGAGGAGACCTGGAGTGTGGTGGTGTGATTAGACCTGGAGTGTGGTGGTGTTAGGAGACCAGGAGTGTGGTGGTGTGAAGAGACCAGGAGTGTGGTGGTGTGAGGAGACCATGAGTGTGGTGGTGTGAGAAGACCATGAGTGTGGTGGTGGGAGGAGACCAGGAGTGTGGTGGTGTGAGGAGACCAAGTGTGTTGTGATGTGAGGAGACCAGGAGTGTGGTGGTGTGAGGAGACTAGGAGTGGCGTGGTGTGAGGAGACTAGGAGTGTGGTGGTGTGAGGAGACCAGGAGTGTGGTGGTGTGAGGAGACCTGCAGTGTGGTGGTGTGAAGAGATCAGGAGTGTGGTGGAGTGAGAAGACCAATAGTGTGGTGGTGTGAGACGACCAGGAGTGTGGTGGTGTGAGACGACCAGGAGTGTGGTGGTGTGAGGAGACCAGGAGTGTGGTGGTTTGAGGAGACCAGGAGTGTGGTGGTTTGAGTAGACCAGGAGTTTGGTGGTGTGAGGAGTCCAGGAGTGTGGTCGTGTGAGGAGACCAGGAGTGTGGTCGTGTGAGGAGACCAGGAGTGTGGTAGTGTGAGGAGACCAGGAGTGTGGTGGTGTGAGGAGACCGGGAGTGTGGTGGTGTGAGGAGACCAGGAGTGTGGTGGTGTGAGGAGACCAGGAGTGTGGTGGTGTGTGGAGACCAGGAGTGTGGTAGTATGACGAGACCAGGAGTGTGGTGGTGTGAGGAGACCATTAGTGTAGTGGTGTGTGGAGACCATAAGTGTGGTGGTGTGAGAAGACCATGAGTGTGGTGGTGTGAGCATACCAGGAGTATGGTAGTGTGAGGAGACCAGTAGTGTAGTGGTGTGAGGAGACCATAAGTGTGGTGGTGTGAGAAGACCATGAGTGTGGTGTTGTGAGGAGACCAGGAGTATGGTGGTGTGTGGAGACGAGAAGTGTGGTGGTGTGAGGAGGCCAGGAGTGTGGTGGTGTGAGAAGACCAGGAGTGTAGTGGTGTTAGGCGACCAGGAGTGTGGTGGTGTTAGGTGACCATGAGTGTTGTGGTTTGAGGAGACCATGAGTGTGGTGATGTGAGGAGACCATGAGTGTGGTGGTGTGAGGAGACCATGAGTGGGGTGATGTGAAGAGACCAGGAGTGTGGTGGTGTGAGGAGACCTGGAGTGTGGTGGTGTGATTAGACCTGGAGTGTGGTGGTGTTAGGAGACCAGGAGTGTGGTGGTGTGAAGAGACCAGGAGTGTGGTGGTGTGAGGAGACCATGAGTGTGGTGGTGTGAGAAGACCATGAGTGTGGTGGTGGGAGGAGACCAGGAGTGTGGTGGTGTGAGGAGACCAAGTGTGTTGTGATGTGAGGAGACCAGGAGTGTGGTGGTGTGAGGAGACTAGGAGTGGCGTGGTGTGAGGAGACTAGGAGTGTGGTGGTGTGAGGAGACCAGGAGTGTGGTGGTGTGAGGAGACCTGCAGTGTGGTGGTGTGAAGAGATCAGGAGTGTGGTGGAGTGAGAAGACCAATAGTGTGGTGGTGTGAGACGACCAGGAGTGTGGTGGTGTGAGACGACCAGGAGTGTGGTGGTGTGAGGAGACCAGGAGTGTGGTGGTTTGAGGAGACCAGGAGTGTGGTGGTTTGAGTAGACCAGGAGTTTGGTGGTGTGAGGAGTCCAGGAGTGTGGTCGTGTGAGGAGACCAGGAGTGTGGTCGTGTGAGGAGACCAGGAGTGTGGTAGTGTGAGGAGACCAGGAGTGTGGTGGTGTGAGGAGACCGGGAGTGTGGTGGTGTGAGGAGACCAGGAGTGTGGTGGTGTGAGGAGACCAGGAGTGTGTTGGTGTGTGGAGACCAGGAGTGTGGTAGTATGACGAGACCAGGAGTGTGGTGGTGTGAGGAGACCATTAGTGTAGTGGTGTGTGGAGACCATAAGTGTGGTGGTGTGAGAAGACCATGAGTGTGGTGGTGTGAGCATACCAGGAGTATGGTAGTGTGAGGAGACCAGTAGTGTAGTGGTGTGAGGAGACCATAAGTGTGGTGGTGTGAGAAGACCATGAGTGTGGTGTTGTGAGGAGACCAGGAGTATGGTGGTGTGTGGAGACGAGAAGTGTGGTGGTGTGAGGAGGCCAGGATTGTGGTGGTGTGAGAAGACCAGGAGTGTAGTGGTGTTAGGCGACCAGGAGTGTGGTGGTGTTAGGTGCCCATGAGTGTTGTGGTTTGAGGAGACCATGAGTGTGGTGATGTGAGTGTGGTGGTGTGAGGAGACCATGAGTGCGGTGATGTGAAGAGACCAGGAGTGAGGTGGTGTGAGGAGACCAGGAGTGTGGTGGTGTGAGGAGACCTGCAGTGTGGTGGTGTGAAGAGATCAGGAGTGTGGTGGAGTGAGAAGACCAATAGTGTGGTGGTGTGAGACGACCAGGAGTGTGGTGGTGTGAGACGACCAGGAGTGTGGTGGTGTGAGGAGACCAGGAGTGTGGTGGTTTGAGGAGACCAGGAGTGTGGTGGTTTGAGTAGACCAGGAGTTTGGTGGTGTGAGGAGTCCAGGAGTGTGGTCGTGTGAGGAGACCAGGAGTGTGGTCGTGTGAGGAGACCAGGAGTGTGGTAGTGTGAGGAGACCAGGAGTGTGGTGGTGTGAGGAGACCGGGAGTGTGGTGGTGTGAGGAGACCAGTAGTGTAGTGGTGTGTGGAGACCATAAGTGTGGTGGTGTGAGAAGACCATGAGTGTGGTGGTGTGAGCATACCAGGAGTATGGTAGTGTGAGGAGACCAGTAGTGTAGTGGTGTGAGGAGACCATAAGTGTGGTGGTGTGAGAAGACCATGAGTGTGGTGGTGTGAGGAGACCAGGAGTATGGTGGTGTGTGGAGACGAGAAGTGTGGTGGTGTGAGGAGACCAGGAGTGTGGTGGTGTGAGGAGACCAAGGGTGTGGTTGCGCTAGGAGACCATGGGTGTGGTGGTGTGAAGGGACTAGGAGTGTGGTGATGTGAAGAGACCAGGAGTGTGATGGTGTTAGGAGACCAGCAGTATGGTGGTGTGAAGATACCAGGAGTGTGGTGGTGTTAGGAGACCAGGAGTGTGGTGGTGTGAGGAGACCAGGAGTGTGGTGGTGTGAGGAGACCAGGAGTGTGATCAAGTGAGGAGACCAGGAGTGTGGTGTGGAAATGAGACCAGGATTGTGGTGGAATGAGGAGACCACGAGTGGTTGGTGTTAGGAGACCAGGAAAGTGGTGGTGTAAGGAGACCAGGAGTGTGGTGGTGTTAGGTGACCAGGAGGGTTGTGGTGTTAGAAGACCAGGAGTATGGTGGTGTTAGGAGACCAGGAGTGTGGTGGTGTGACGGGACCAGGAGTGTGGTGGTGTGAGAGATGAGGAGTGTGGTGGTGTGAGGGGACCAGGAGTGTGGTGGTGTGAGAAGACCAGGAGTGTGATGGTGTTAGGAGACCAGGAGTATGGTGGTGTGAAGAGACCAGGAGTGTGGTGGTGTTAGGAGACCAGGAGTGTGGTGGTGTGAGGAGACCAGGAGTGTGGTGGTGTGAGGAGACCAGGAGTGTGATCAAGTGAGGAGACCAGGAGTGTGGTGTGGAAATGAGACCAGGATTGTGGTGGAATGTGGAGACCACGAGTGGTTGGTGTAAGGAGACCAGGAATGTGGTGGTGTTAGGAGACCAGGAGTGTTGTGGTGTGATGAGACAAAGAGTGTGGTGGTGTTAGGAGACCAGGAGTGTAGTGGTGTGAGGAGACCAGGAGTGTGGTGGTGTTAGGTGACACGGAGTGTGGTGGTGTTAGAAGACCAGGAGTATGGTGGTGTTAGGAGACCAGGAGTGTAGTGGTGTGACGGGACCAGGAGTGTGGTGGTGTGAGGAGGCCAGGAGTGTGGTGGTGTGAGGAGGCCAGGAGTGTGGTGGTGTGAGAAGACCAGGAGTGTAGTGGTGTTAGGCGACCAGGAGTGTGGTGGTGTTAGGTGCCCATGAGTGTTGTGGTTTGAGGAGACCATGAGTGTGGTGATGTGAGGAGACCATGAGTGTGGTGGTGTGAGGAGACCATGAGTGCGGTGATGTGAAGAGACCAGGAGTGTGGTGGTGTGAGGAGACCTGGAGTGTGGTGGTGTGAGGAGACCTGGAGTGTGGTGGTGTTAGGAGACCTGGAGTGTGATGGGGTTAGGAGACCAGGAGTGTGGTGCTGTGAGGAGACCAGGAGTGTGGTGGTGTGAGGAGACCGGGAGTGTGGTGGTGTGAGGAGACCAGGAGTGTGGTGGTGTGAGGAGACCAGGAGTGTGGTGGTGTGTGGAGACCAGGAGTGTGGTAGTGTGACGAGACCAGGAGTGCGGTGGTGTGAGGAGACCAGTAGTGTAGTGGTGTGTGGAGACCATAAGTGTGGTGGTGTGAGAAGACCATGAGTGTGGTGGTGTGAGCATACCAGGAGTATGGTAGTGTGAGGAGACCAGTAGTGTAGTGGTGTGAGGAGACCATAAGTGTGGTGGTGTGAGAAGACCATGAGTGTGGTGGTGTGAGGAGACCAGGAGTATGGTGGTGTGTGGAGACGAGGAGTGAGGTGGTGTGAGGAGACCAGGAGTGTGGTGGTGTGAGGAGACCAAGGGTGTGGTTGCGCTAGGAGACCATGGGTGTGGTGGTGTGAAGGGACTAGGAGTGTGGTGATGTGAAGAGACCCGGAGTGTGATGGTGTTAGGAGACCAGCAGTATGGTGGTGTGAAGAAACCAGGAGTGTGGTGGTGTGATGAGACAAAGAGTGTGGTGGTGTTAGGAGACCAGGAGTGTAGTGGTGTGAGGAGACCAGGAGTGTGGTGGTGTTAGGTGACACGGAGTGTGGTGGTGTTAGAAGACCAGGAGTATGGTGGTGTTAGGAGACCAGGAGTGTAGTGGTGTGACGGGACCAGGAGTGTGGTGGTGTGAGGAGGCCAGGAGTGTGGTGGTGTGAGGAGGCCAGGAGTGTGGTGGTGTGAGAAGACCAGGAGTGTAGTGGTGTTAGGCGACCAGGAGTGTGGTGGTGTTAGGTGCCCATGAGTGTTGTGGTTTGAGGAGACCATGAGTGTGGTGATGTGAGGAGACCATGAGTGTGGTGGTGTGAGGAGACCATGAGTGCGGTGATGTGAAGAGACCAGGAGTGTGGTGGTGTGAGGAGACCAGGAGTGTGGTGGTGTGAGGAGACCTGCAGTGTGGTGGTGTGAAGAGATCAGGAGTGTGGTGGAGTGAGAAGACCAATAGTGTGGTGGTGTGAGACGACCAGGAGTGTGGTGGTGTGAGACGACCAGGAGTGTGGTGGTGTGAGGAGACCAGGAGTGTGGTGGTTTGAGGAGACCAGGAGTGTGGTGGTTTGAGTAGACCAGGAGATTGGTGGTGTGAGGAGTCCAGGAGTGTGGTCGTGTGAGGAGACCAGGAGTGTGGTCGTGTGAGGAGACCAGGAGTGTGGTAGTGTGAGGAGACCAGGAGTGTGGTGGTGTGAGGAGACCGGGAGTGTGGTGGTGTGAGGAGACCAGTAGTGTAGTGGTGTGTGGAGACCATAAGTGTGGTGGTGTGAGAAGACCATGAGTGTGGTGGTGTGAGCATACCAGGAGTATGGTAGTGTGAGGAGACCAGTAGTGTAGTGGTGTGAGGAGACCATAAGTGTGGTGGTGTGAGAAGACCATGAGTGTGGTGGTGTGAGGAGACCAGGAGTATGGTGGTGTGTGGAGACGAGAAGTGTGGTGGTGTGAGGAGACCAGGAGTGTGGTGGTGTGAGGAGACCAAGGGTGTGGTTGCGCTAGGAGACCATGGGTGTGGTGGTGTGAAGGGACTAGGAGTGTGGTGATGTGAAGAGACCAGGAGTGTGATGGTGTTAGGAGACCAGCAGTATGGTGGTGTGAAGATACCAGGAGTGTGGTGGTGTTAGGAGACCAGGAGTGTGGTGGTGTGAGGAGACCAGGAGTGTGGTGGTGTGAGGAGACCAGGAGTGTGATCAAGTGAGGAGACCAGGAGTGTGGTGTGGAAATGAGACCAGGATTGTGGTGGAATGAGGAGACCACGAGTGGTTGGTGTTAGGAGACCAGGAAAGTGGTGGTGTAAGGAGACCAGGAGTGTGGTGGTGTTAGGTGACCAGGAGGGTTGTGGTGTTAGAAGACCAGGAGTATGGTGGTGTTAGGAGACCAGGAGTGTGGTGGTGTGACGGGACCAGGAGTGTGGTGGTGTGAGAGATGAGGAGTGTGGTGGTGTGAGGGGACCAGGAGTGTGGTGGTGTGAGAAGACCAGGAGTGTGATGGTGTTAGGAGACCAGGAGTATGGTGGTGTGAAGAGACCAGGAGTGTGGTGGTGTTAGGAGACCAGGAGTGTGGTGGTATGAGGAGACCAGGAGTGTGGTGGTGTGAGGAGACCAGGAGTGTGATCAAGTGAGGAGACCAGGAGTGTGGTGTGGAAATGAGACCAGGATTGTGGTGGAATGTGGAGACCACGAGTGGTTGGTGTAAGGAGACCAGGAATGTGGTGGTGTTAGGAGACCAGGAGTGTTGTGGTGTGATGAGACAAAGAGTGTGGTGGTGTTAGGAGACCAGGAGTGTAGTGGTGTGAGGAGACCAGGAGTGTGGTGGTGTTAGGTGACACGGAGTGTGGTGGTGTTAGAAGACCAGGAGTATGGTGGTGTTAGGAGACCAGGAGTGTAGTGGTGTGACGGGACCAGGAGTGTGGTGGTGTGAGGAGGCCAGGAGTGTGGTGGTGTGAGAAGACCAGGAGTGTAGTGGTGTTAGGCGACCAGGAGTGTGGTGGTGTTAGGTGCCCATGAGTGTTGTGGTTTGAGGAGACCATGAGTGTGGTGATGTGAGGAGACCATGAGTGTGGTGGTGTGAGGAGACCATGAGTGCGGTGATGTGAAGAGACCAGGAGTGTGGTGGTGTGAGGAGACCTGGAGTGTGGTGGTGTGAGGAGACCTGGAGTGTGGTGGTGTTAGGAGACCTGGAGTGTGATGGGGTTAGGAGACCAGGAGTGTGGTGCTGTGAGGAGACCAGGAGTGTGGTGGTGTGAGGAGACCGGGAGTGTGGTGGTGTGAGGAGACCAGGAGTGTGGTGGTGTGAGGAGACCAGGAGTGTGGTGGTGTGTGGAGACTAGGAGTGTGGTAGTGTGACGAGACCAGGAGTGCGGTGGTGTGAGGAGACCAGTAGTGTAGTGGTGTGTGGAGACCATAAGTGTGGTGGTGTGAGAAGACCATGAGTGTGGTGGTGTGAGCATACCAGGAGTATGGTAGTGTGAGGAGACCAGTAGTGTAGTGGTGTGAGGAGACCATAAGTGTGGTGGTGTGAGAAGACCATGAGTGTGGTGGTGTGAGGAGACCAGGAGTATGGTGGTGTGTGGAGACGAGGAGTGTGGTGGTGTGAGGAGACCAGGAGTGTGGTGGTGTGAGGAGACCAAGGGTGTGGTTGCGCTAGGAGACCATGGGTGTGGTGGTGTGAAGGGACTAGGAGTGTGGTGATGTGAAGAGACCCGGAGTGTGATGGTGTTAGGAGACCAGCAGTATGGTGGTGTGAAGAAACCAGGAGTGTGGTGGTGTGATGAGACAAAGAGTGTGGTGGTGTTAGGAGACCAGGAGTGTAGTGGTGTGAGGAGACCAGGAGTGTGGTGGTGTTAGGTGACACGGAGTGTGGTGGTGTTAGAAGACCAGGAGTATGGTGGTGTTAGGAGACCAGGAGTGTAGTGGTGTGACGGGACCAGGAGTGTGGTGGTGTGAGGAGGCCAGGAGTGTGGTGGTGTGAGGAGGCCAGGAGTGTGGTGGTGTGAGAAGACCAGGAGTGTAGTGGTGTTAGGCGACCAGGAGTGTGGTGGTGTTAGGTGCCCATGAGTGTTGTGGTTTGAGGAGACCATGAGTGTGGTGATGTGAGGAGACCATGAGTGTGGTGGTGTGAGGAGACCATGAGTGCGGTGATGTGAAGAGACCAGGAGTGTGGTGGTGTGAGGAGACCTGGAGTGTGGTAATGTGAGGAGACCTGGAGTGTGGTGGTGTTAGGAGACCTGGAGTGTGATGGGGTTAGGAGACCAGGAGTGTGGTGCTGTGAGGAGACCAGGAGTGTGGTGGTGTGAGGAGACCGGGAGTGTGGTGGTGTGAGGAGACCAGGAGTGTGGTGGTGTGAGGAGACCAGGAGTGTGGTGGTGTGTGGAGACCAGGAGTGTGGTAGTGTGACGAGACCAGGAGTGCGGTGGTGTGAGGAGACCAGTAGTGTAGTGGTGTGTGGAGACCATAAGTGTGGTGGTGTGAGAAGACCATGAGTGTGGTGGTGTGAGCATACCAGGAGTATGGTAGTGTGAGGAGACCAGTAGTGTAGTGGTGTGAGGAGACCATAAGTGTGGTGGTGTGAGAAGACCATGAGTGTGGTGGTGTGAGCATACCAGGAGTATGGTAGTGTGAGGAGACCAGTAGTGTAGTGGTGTGAGGAGACCATAAGTGTGGTGGTGTGAGAAGACCATGAGTGTGGTGGTGTGAGGAGACCAGGAGTATGGTGGTGTGTGGAGACGAGAAGTGTGGTGGTGTGAGGAGACCAGGAGTGTGGTGGTGTGAGGAGACCAAGGGTGTGGTTGCGCTAGGAGACCATGGGTGTGGTGGTGTGAAGGGACTAGGAGTGTGGTGATGTGAAGAGACCAGGAGTGTGATGGTGTTAGGAGACCAGCAGTATGGTGGTGTGAAGATACCAGGAGTGTGGTGGTGTTAGGAGACCAGGAGTGTGGTGGTGTGAGGAGACCAGGAGTGTGGTGGTGTGAGGAGACCAGGAGTGTGATCAAGTGAGGAGACCAGGAGTGTGGTGTGGAAATGAGACCAGGATTGTGGTGGAATGAGGAGACCACGAGTGGTTGGTGTTAGGAGACCAGGAAAGTGGTGGTGTAAGGAGACCAGGAGTGTGGTGGTGTTAGGTGACCAGGAGGGTTGTGGTGTTAGAAGACCAGGAGTATGGTGGTGTTAGGAGACCAGGAGTGTGGTGGTGTGACGGGACCAGGAGTGTGGTGGTGTGAGAGATGAGGAGTGTGGTGGTGTGAGGGGACCAGGAGTGTGGTGGTGTGAGAAGACCAGGAGTGTGATGGTGTTAGGAGACCAGGAGTATGGTGGTGTGAAGAGACCAGGAGTGTGGTGGTGTTAGGAGACCAGGAGTGTGGTGGTGTGAGGAGACCAGGAGTGTGGTGGTGTGAGGAGACCAGGAGTGTGATCAAGTGAGGAGACCAGGAGTGTGGTGTGGAAATGAGACCAGGATTGTGGTGGAATGTGGAGACCACGAGTGGTTGGTGTAAGGAGACCAGGAATGTGGTGGTGTTAGGAGACCAGGAGTGTTGTGGTGTGATGAGACAAAGAGTGTGGTGGTGTTAGGAGACCAGGAGTGTAGTGGTGTGAGGAGACCAGGAGTGTGGTGGTGTTAGGTGACACGGAGTGTGGTGGTGTTAGAAGACCAGGAGTATGGTGGTGTTAGGAGACCAGGAGTGTAGTGGTGTGACGGGACCAGGAGTGTGGTGGTGTGAGGAGGCCAGGAGTGTGGTGGTGTGAGGAGGCCAGGAGTGTGGTGGTGTGAGAAGACCAGGAGTGTAGTGGTGTTAGGCGACCAGGAGTGTGGTGGTGTTAGGTGCCCATGAGTGTTGTGGTTTGAGGAGACCATGAGTGTGGTGATGTGAGGAGACCATGAGTGTGGTGGTGTGAGGAGACCATGAGTGCGGTGATGTGAAGAGACCAGGAGTGTGGTGGTGTGAGGAGACCTGGAGTGTGGTGGTGTGAGGAGACCTGGAGTGTGGTGGTGTTAGGAGACCTGGAGTGTGATGGGGTTAGGAGACCAGGAGTGTGGTGCTGTGAGGAGACCAGGAGTGTGGTGGTGTGAGGAGACCGGGAGTGTGGTGGTGTGAGGAGACCAGGAGTGTGGTGGTGTGAGGAGACCAGGAGTGTGGTGGTGTGTGGAGACCAGGAGTGTGGTAGTGTGACGAGACCAGGAGTGCGGTGGTGTGAGGAGACCAGTAGTGTAGTGGTGTGTGGAGACCATAAGTGTGGTGGTGTGAGAAGACCATGAGTGTGGTGGTGTGAGCATACCAGGAGTATGGTAGTGTGAGGAGACCAGTAGTGTAGTGGTGTGAGGAGACCATAAGTGTGGTGGTGTGAGAAGACCATGAGTGTGGTGGTGTGAGGAGACCAGGAGTATGGTGGTGTGTGGAGACGAGGAGTGTGGTGGTGTGAGGAGACCAGGAGTGTGGTGGTGTGAGGAGACCAAGGGTGTGGTTGCGCTAGGAGACCATGGGTGTGGTGGTGTGAAGGGACTAAGAGTGTGGTGATGTGAAGAGACCCGGAGTGTGATGGTGTTAGGAGACCAGCAGTATGGTGGTGTGAAGAAACCAGGAGTGTGGTGGTGTGATGAGACAAAGAGTGTGGTGGTGTTAGGAGACCAGGAGTGTAGTGGTGTGAGGAGACCAGGAGTGTGGTGGTGTTAGGTGACACGGAGTGTGGTGGTGTTAGAAGACCAGGAGTATGGTGGTGTTAGGAGACCAGGAGTGTAGTGGTGTGACGGGACCAGGAGTGTGGTGGTGTGAGGAGGCCAGGAGTGTGGTGGTGTGAGGAGGCCAGGAGTGTGGTGGTGTGAGAAGACCAGGAGTGTAGTGGTGTTAGGCGACCAGGAGTGTGGTGGTGTTAGGTGCCCATGAGTGTTGTGGTTTGAGGAGACCATGAGTGTGGTGATGTGAGGAGACCATGAGTGTGGTGGTGTGAGGAGACCATGAGTGCGGTGATGTGAAGAGACCAGGAGTGTGGTGGTGTGAGGAGACCTGGAGTGTGGTAATGTGAGGAGACCTGGAGTGTGGTGGTGTTAGGAGACCTGGAGTGTGATGGGGTTAGGAGACCAGGAGTGTGGTGCTGTGAGGAGACCAGGAGTGTGGTGGTGTGAGGAGACCGGGAGTGTGGTGGTGTGAGGAGACCAGGAGTGTGGTGGTGTGAGGAGACCAGGAGTGTGGTGGTGTGTGGAGACCAGGAGTGTGGTAGTGTGACGAGACCAGGAGTGCGGTGGTGTGAGGAGACCAGTAGTGTAGTGGTGTGTGGAGACCATAAGTGTGGTGGTGTGAGAAGACCATGAGTGTGGTGGTGTGAGCATACCAGGAGTATGGTAGTGTGAGGAGACCAGTAGTGTAGTGGTGTGAGGAGACCATAAGTGTGGTGGTGTGAGAAGACCATGAGTGTGGTGGTGTGAGGAGACCAGGAGTATGGTGGTGTGTGGAGACGAGGAGTGTGGTGGTGTGAGGAGACCAGGAGTGTGGTGGTGTGAGGAGACCAAGGGTGTAGTTGCGCTAGGAGACCATGGGTGTGGTGGTGTGAAGGGACTAGGAGTGTGGTGATGTGAAGAGACCCGGAGTGTGATGGTGTTAGGAGACCAGCAGTATGGTGGTGTGAAGAAACCAGGAGTGTGGTGGTGTTAGGAGACCAGGAGTGTGGTGGTGTGAGGAGACCAGGAGTGTGGTGGTGTGAGGAGACCAGGAGTGTGATCAAGTGAGGAGACCAGGAGTGTGGTGTGGAAATGAGACCAGGATTGTGGAGGAATGAGGAGACCACGAGTGGTTGGTGTTAGGAGACCAGGAAAGTGGTGGTGTGAGGAGACCAGGAGTGTGGTGGTGTTAGGTGACCAGGAGTGTGGTGGTGTTAGAAGACCAGGAGTGTGGTGGTGTTAGGAGACCAGGAGTGTGGTGGTGTTAGAAGACCAGGAGTGTGGTGGTGTTAGGAGACCAGGAGTGTGGTGGTGTGACGGGACCAGGAGTGTGGTGGTGTGAGAGATGAGGAGTGTGGTGGTGTGAGGAGACCAGGAGTGTGGTGGTGTGAGGAGGCCAGGAGTGTGGTGGTGTGAGAAGACCAGGAGTGTGATGGTGTTAGGAGACCAGGAGTATGGTGGTGTGAAGAGACCAGGAGTGTGGTGGTGTTAGGAGACCAGGAGTGTGGTGGTGTGAGGAGACCAGGAGTGTGGTGGTGTGAGGAGACCAGGAGTGTGATCAAGTGAGGAGACCAGGAGTGTGGTGTAGAAATGAGACCAGGATTGTGGTGGAATGTGGAGACCACGAGTGGTTGGTGTTAGGAGACCAGGAATGTGGTGGTGTTAGGAGACCAGGAGTGTAGTGGTGTGAGGAGACCAGGAGTGTGGTGGTGTTAGGTGACACGGAGTGTGGTGGTGTTAGAAGACCAGGAGTATGGTGGTGTTAGGAGACCAGGAGTGTAGTGGTGTGACGGGACCAGGAGTGTGGTGGTGTGAGGAGGCCAGGAGTGTGGTGGTGTGAGGAGGCCAGGAGTGTGGTGGTGTGAGAAGACCAGGAGTGTAGTGGTGTTAGGCGACCAGGAGTGTGGTGGTGTTAGGTGCCCATGAGTGTTGTGGTTTGAGGAGACCATGAGTGTGGTGATGTGAGGAGACCATGAGTGTGGTGGTGTGAGGAGACCATGAGTGCGGTGATGTGAAGAGACCAGGAGTGTGGTGGTGTGAGGAGACCTGGAGTGTGGTGGTGTGAGGAGACCTGGAGTGTGGTGGTGTTAGGAGACCTGGAGTGTGATGGGGTTAGGAGACCAGGAGTGTGGTGCTGTGAGGAGACCAGGAGTGTGGTGGTGTGAGGAGACCAGGAGTGTGGTGGTGTGTGGAGACCAGGAGTGTGGTAGTGTGACGAGACCAGGAGTGCGGTGGTGTGAGGAGACCAGTAGTGTAGTGGTGTGTGGAGACCATAAGTGTGGTGGTGTGAGAAGACCATGAGTGTGGTGGTGTGAGCATACCAGGAGTATGGTAGTGTGAGGAGACCAGTAGTGTAGTGGTGTGAGGAGACCATAAGTGTGGTGGTGTGAGAAGACCATGAGTGTGGTGGTGTGAGGAGACCAGGAGTATGGTGGTGTGTGGAGACGAGGAGTGTGGTGGTGTGAGGAGACCAGGAGTGTGGTGGTGTGAGGAGACCAAGGGTGTGGTTGCGCTAGGAGACCATGGGTGTGGTGGTGTGAAGGGACTAAGAGTGTGGTGATGTGAAGAGACCCGGAGTGTGATGGTGTTAGGAGACCAGCAGTATGGTGGTGTGAAGAAACCAGGAGTGTGGTGGTGTGATGAGACAAAGAGTGTGGTGGTGTTAGGAGACCAGGAGTGTAGTGGTGTGAGGAGACCAGGAGTGTGGTGGTGTTAGGTGACACGGAGTGTGGTGGTGTTAGAAGACCAGGAGTATGGTGGTGTTAGGAGACCAGGAGTGTAGTGGTGTGACGGGACCAGGAGTGTGGTGGTGTGAGGAGGCCAGGAGTGTGGTGGTGTGAGGAGGCCAGGAGTGTGGTGGTGTGAGAAGACCAGGAGTGTAGTGGTGTTAGGCGACCAGGAGTGTGGTGGTGTTAGGTGCCCATGAGTGTTGTGGTTTGAGGAGACCATGAGTGTGGTGATGTGAGGAGACCATGAGTGTGGTGGTGTGAGGAGACCATGAGTGCGGTGATGTGAAGAGACCAGGAGTGTGGTGGTGTGAGGAGACCTGGAGTGTGGTAATGTGAGGAGACCTGGAGTGTGGTGGTGTTAGGAGACCTGGAGTGTGATGGGGTTAGGAGACCAGGAGTGTGGTGCTGTGAGGAGACCAGGAGTGTGGTGGTGTGAGGAGACCGGGAGTGTGGTGGTGTGAGGAGACCAGGAGTGTGGTGGTGTGAGGAGACCAGGAGTGTGGTGGTGTGTGGAGACCAGGAGTGTGGTAGTGTGACGAGACCAGGAGTGCGGTGGTGTGAGGAGACCAGTAGTGTAGTGGTGTGTGGAGACCATAAGTGTGGTGGTGTGAGAAGACCATGAGTGTGGTGGTGTGAGCATACCAGGAGTATGGTAGTGTGAGGAGACCAGTAGTGTAGTGGTGTGAGGAGACCATAAGTGTGGTGGTGTGAGAAGACCATGAGTGTGGTGGTGTGAGGAGACCAGGAGTATGGTGGTGTGTGGAGACGAGGAGTGTGGTGGTGTGAGGAGACCAGGAGTGTGGTGGTGTGAGGAGACCAAGGGTGTAGTTGCGCTAGGAGACCATGGGTGTGGTGGTGTGAAGGGACTAGGAGTGTGGTGATGTGAAGAGACCCGGAGTGTGATGGTGTTAGGAGACCAGCAGTATGGTGGTGTGAAGAAACCAGGAGTGTGGTGGTGTTAGGAGACCAGGAGTGTGGTGGTGTGAGGAGACCAGGAGTGTGGTGGTGTGAGGAGACCAGGAGTGTGATCAAGTGAGGAGACCAGGAGTGTGGTGTGGAAATGAGACCAGGATTGTGGAGGAATGAGGAGACCACGAGTGGTTGGTGTTAGGAGACCAGGAAAGTGGTGGTGTGAGGAGACCAGGAGTGTGGTGGTGTTAGGTGACCAGGAGTGTGGTGGTGTTAGAAGACCAGGAGTGTGGTGGTGTTAGGAGACCAGGAGTGTGGTGGTGTGACGGGACCAGGAGTGTGGTGGTGTGAGAGATGAGGAGTGTGGTGGTGTGAGGAGACCAGGAGTGTGGTGGTGTGAGGAGGCCAGGAGTGTGGTGGTGTGAGAAGACCAGGAGTGTGATGGTGTTAGGAGACCAGGAGTATGGTGGTGTGAAGAGACCAGGAGTGTGGTGGTGTTAGGAGACCAGGAGTGTGGTGGTGTGAGGAGACCAGGAGTGTGGTGGTGTGAGGAGACCAGGAGTGTGATCAAGTGAGGAGACCAGGAGTGTGGTGTAGAAATGAGACCAGGATTGTGGTGGAATGTGGAGACCACGAGTGGTTGGTGTTAGGAGACCAGGAATGTGGTGGTGTTAGGAGACCAGGAGTGTTGTGGTGTGATGAGACAAAGTGTGTGGTGGTGTTAGGAGACCAGGAGTGTAGTGGTGTGAGGAGACCAGGAGTGTGGTGGTGTTAGGTGACACGGAGTGTGGTGGTGTTAGAAGACCAGGAGTATGGTGGTGTTAGGAGACCAGGAGTGTAGTGGTGTGACGGGACCAGGATTGTGGTGGTGTGAGGAGGCCAGGAGTGTGGTGGTGTGAGGAGGCCAGGAGTGTGGTGGTGTGAGAAGACCAGGAGTGTAGTGGTGTTTGGCGACCAGGAGTGTGGTGGTGTTAGGTGCCCATGAGTGTTGTGGTTTGAGGAGACCATGAGTGTGGTGATGTGAGGAGACCATGAGTGTGGTGGTGTGAGGAGACCATGAGTGCGGTGATGTGAAGAGACCAGGAGTGTGGTGGTGTGAGGAGACCTGGAGTGTGGTGGTGTGAGGAGACCTGGAGTGTGGTGGTGTTAGGAGACCTGGAGTGTGGTGGGGTTAGGAGACCAGGAGTGTGGTGCTGTGAGGAGACCAGGAGTGTGGTGGTGTGAGGAGACCATGAGTGTGGTGGTGGGAGAAGACCATGAGTGTGGTGGTGTGAGGAGACCAAGTGTGTTGTGATGTGAGGAGTCCAGGAGTGTGGTGGTGTGAGGAGACTAGGAGTGTGGTGTTGTGAGGAGACCAGCAGTGTGGTGGTGTGAAGAGATCAGGAGTGTGGTGGTGTTAGAAGACCAGGTGTGTGGTGGTGTTAGGAGACCAGGAGTGTGGTGGTGTTAGGAGACCAGGAGTGTGATGGTGTGAAGAGACCAGGAGTGTGGTGGTGTGAGGAGACCATGAGTGTGGTGATGTGAAGAGACCAAGAGTGTTGTGGTGTTAGGAGATCAGGAGTGTGGGGGTTTTAGGAGACCAGGACTGTTGTGGGGGTTTTAGGAGAACAGGAGTGTTGTGAGGGTTTTAAGAGAACAGGAGTGTTTTGGTGTTATGTCACCAGGAGTGTGGTGGTTTGAGGAGACCCTGAGTGTGGTAGCGTGAGGAGACCATGAGTGTGGTGGTGTGAGGAGACCATGAGTGTGGTGGTGTGAGGAGACCAGGAGTGTGGTGATGTGAGGAGACCAGGAGTGTGGTGGTGTGAGGAGACCAGGAGTGTGGTGGTGTGTGGAGACCAGGAGTGTGGTAGTGTGACGAGACCAGGAGTGCGGTGGTGTGAGGAGACCAGTAGTGTAGTGGTGTGTGGAGACCATAAGTGTGGTGGTGTGAGAAGACCATGAGTGTGGTGGTGTGAGCATACCAGGAGTAT
The DNA here is from genome assembly GCF_040958095.1 of Procambarus clarkii. NCBI lineage: Eukaryota > Metazoa > Arthropoda > Malacostraca > Decapoda > Cambaridae > Procambarus > Procambarus clarkii. The sequence goes on from NW_027189738.1 coordinate 90,438, forward strand.
GGTAGTGTGAGGAGACCAGTAGTGTAGTGGTGTGAGGAGACCATAAGTGTGGTGGTGTGAGAAGACCATGAGTGTGGTGGTGTGAGGAGACCAGGAGTATGGTGGTGTGTGGAGACGAGGAGTGTGGTGGTGTGAGGAGACCAGGAGTGTGGTGGTGTGAGGAGACCAAGGGTGTAGTTGCGCTAGGAGACCATGGGTGTGGTGGTGTGAAGGGACTAGGAGTGTGGTGATGTGAAGAGACCCGGAGTGTGATGGTGTTAGGAGACCAGCAGTATGGTGGTGTGAAGAAACCAGGAGTGTGGTGGTGTTAGGAGACCAGGAGTGTGGTGGTGTGAGGAGACCAGGAGTGTGGTGGTGTGAGGAGACCAGGAGTGTGATCAAGTGAGGAGACCAGGAGTGTGGTGTGGAAATGAGACCAGGATTGTGGAGGAATGAGGAGACCACGAGTGGTTGGTGTTAGGAGACCAGGAAAGTGGTGGTGTGAGGAGACCAGGAGTGTGGTGGTGTGACGGGACCAGGAGTGTGGTGGTGTGAGAGATGAGGAGTGTGGTGGTGTGAGGAGACCAGGAGTGTGGTGGTGTGAGGAGGCCAGGAGTGTGGTGGTGTGAGAAGACCAGGAGTGTGATGGTGTTAGGAGACCAGGAGTATGGTGGTGTGAAGAGACCAGGAGTGTGGTGGTGTTAGGAGACCAGGAGTGTGGTGGTGTGAGGAGACCAGGAGTGTGGTGGTGTGAGGAGACCAGGAGTGTGATCAAGTGAGGAGACCAGGAGTGTGGTGTAGAAATGAGACCAGGATTGTGGTGGAATGTGGAGACCACGAGTGGTTGGTGTTAGGAGACCAGGAATGTGGTGGTGTTAGGAGACCAGGAGTGTTGTGGTGTGATGAGACAAAGTGTGTGGTGGTGTTAGGAGACCAGGAGTGTAGTGGTGTGAGGAGACCAGGAGTGTGGTGGTGTTAGGTGACACGGAGTGTGGTGGTGTTAGAAGACCAGGAGTATGGTGGTGTTAGGAGACCAGGAGTGTAGTGGTGTGACGGGACCAGGATTGTGGTGGTGTGAGGAGGCCAGGAGTGTGGTGGTGTGAGGAGGCCAGGAGTGTGGTGGTGTGAGAAGACCAGGAGTGTAGTGGTGTTTGGCGACCAGGAGTGTGGTGGTGTTAGGTGCCCATGAGTGTTGTGGTTTGAGGAGACCATGAGTGTGGTGATGTGAGGAGACCATGAGTGTGGTGGTGTGAGGAGACCATGAGTGCGGTGATGTGAAGAGACCAGGAGTGTGGTGGTGTGAGGAGACCTGGAGTGTGGTGGTGTGAGGAGACCTGGAGTGTGGTGGTGTTAGGAGACCTGGAGTGTGGTGGGGTTAGGAGACCAGGAGTGTGGTGCTGTGAGGAGACCAGGAGTGTGGTGGTGTGAGGAGACCATGAGTGTGGTGGTGGGAGAAGACCATGAGTGTGGTGGTGTGAGGAGACCAAGTGTGTTGTGATGTGAGGAGTCCAGGAGTGTGGTGGTGTGAGGAGACTAGGAGTGTGGTGTTGTGAGGAGACCAGCAGTGTGGTGGTGTGAAGAGATCAGGAGTGTGGTGGTGTTAGAAGACCAGGTGTGTGGTGGTGTTAGGAGACCAGGAGTGTGGTGGTGTTAGGAGACCAGGAGTGTGATGGTGTGAAGAGACCAGGAGTGTGGTGGTGTGAGGAGACCATGAGTGTGGTGATGTGAAGAGACCAAGAGTGTTGTGGTGTTAGGAGATCAGGAGTGTGGGGGTTTTAGGAGACCAGGACTGTTGTGGGGGTTTTAGGAGAACAGGAGTGTTGTGAGGGTTTTAAGAGAACAGGAGTGTTTTGGTGTTATGTCACCAGGAGTGTGGTGGTTTGAGGAGACCCTGAGTGTGGTAGCGTGAGGAGACCATGAGTGTGGTGGTGTGAGGAGACCATGAGTGTGGTGGTGTGAGGAGACCAGGAGTGTGGTGATGTGAGGAGACCAGGAGTGTGTTGGTGTGAGGGGACCAGGAGTGTGGTGGTGTGAGGAGACCAGGAGTGTGGTGGTGTGAGGAGACCAGGAGTGTGTTGGTGTGAGGGGACCAGGAGTGTGTTGGTGTGAGGGGACCAGGAGTGTGTTGCTGTGAGGAGACCAGGAGTGTGTTGGTGTGAGGGGACCAGGAGTGTGTTGGTGTTAGGGGACCAGGAGTGTGTTGGTGTTAGGGGACCAGGAGTGTGGTAGTGTGAGGGGACCAGGAGTGTGGTGGTGTGAGGAGGCCAGGAGTGTGGTGGTGTGAGGAGGCCAGGAGTGTGGTGGTGTGAGGGGACCAGGAGTGTGTTGGTGTGAGGGGACCAGGAGTGTGGTGGTGTGAGAGATGAGGAGTGTGGTGGTGTGAGGAGACCAGGAGTGTGGTGGAGTGAGGGGACCAGGAGTGTGGTGGTGTGAGGGGACCAGGAGTGTGTTGGTGTGAGGGGACCAGGAGTGTGGTGGTGTAAGAGATGAGGAGTGTGGTGGTGTGAGGAGACCAGGAGTGTGGTGGTGTGAGGAGACCAGGAGTGTGGTGGTGTGAGGAGACCAGGAGTGTGGTGGTGTGAGGAGACTAGGAGTGTGATCAAGTGAGGAGACCAGGAGTGTGGTGTGGAAATGAGACCAGGATTGTGGTGGAATGAGGAGACCACGAGTGGTTGGTGTTAGGAGACCAGGAAAGTGGTGGTGTGAGGAGACCAGGAGTGTGGTGGTGTTAGAAGACCAGGAGTGTGGTGGTGTTAGGAGACCAGGAGTGTGGTGGTGTGACGGGACCAGGAGTGTGGTGGTGTGAGAGATGAGGAGTGTGGTGGTGTGAGGAGACCAGGAGTGTGGTGGTGTGAGAAGACCAGGAGTGTGATGGTGTTAGGAGACCAGGAGTATGGTGGTGTGAAGAGACCAGGAGTGTGGTGGTGTTAGGAGACCAGGAGTGTGGTGGTGTGAGGAGACCAGGAGTGTGGTGGTGTGAGGAGACCAGGAGTGTGATCAAGTGAGGAGACCAGGAGTGTGGTGTAGAAATGAGACCAGGATTGTGGTGGAATGTGGAGACCACGAGTGGTTGGTGTTAGGAGACCAGGAATGTGGTGGTGTTAGGAGACCAGGAGTGTTGTGGTGTGATGAGACAAAGTGTGTGGTGGTGTTAGGAGACCAGGAGTGTAGTGGTGTGAGGAGACCAGGAGTGTGGTGGTGTTAGGTGACACGGAGTGTGGTGGTGTTAGAAGACCAGGAGTATGGTGGTGTTAGGAGACCAGGAGTGTAGTGGTGTGACGGGACCAGGAGTGTGGTGGTGTGAGGAGGCCAGGAGTGTGGTGGTGTGAGGAGGCCAGGAGTGTGGTGGTGTGAGAAGACCAGGAGTGTAGTGGTGTTTGGCGACCAGGAGTGTGGTGGTGTTAGGTGCCCATGAGTGTTGTGGTTTGAGGAGACCATGAGTGTGGTGATGTGAGGAGACCATGAGTGTGGTGGTGTGAGGAGACCATGAGTGCGGTGATGTGAAGAGACCAGGAGTGTGGTGGTGTGAGGAGACCTGGAGTGTGGTGGTGTGAGGAGACCTGGAGTGTGGTGGTGTTAGGAGACCTGGAGTGTGGTGGGGTTAGGAGACCAGGAGTGTGGTGCTGTAAGGAGACCAGGAGTGTGGTGGTGTGAGGAGACCATGAGTGTGGTGGTGGGAGAAGACCATGAGTGTGGTGGTGTGAGGAGACCAAGTGTGTTGTGATGGGAGGAGTCCAGGAGAGTGGTGGTGTGAGGAGACTAGGAGTGTGGTGTTGTGAGGAGACCAGCAGTGTGGTGGTGTGAAGAGATCAGGAGTGTGGTGGTGTTAGAAGACCAGGTGTGTGGTGGTGTTAGGAGACCAGGAGTGTGGTGGTGTTAGGAGACCAGGAGTGTGATGGTGTGAAGAGACCAGGAGTGTGGTGGTGTGAGGAGACCAAGAGTGTGGTGGTGTGAGGAGACCATGAGTGTGGTGATGTGAAGAGACCAAGAGTGTTGTGGTGTAAGGAGATCAGGAGTGTGGGGGTTTTAGGAGACCAGGACTGTTGTGGGGGTTTTAGGAGAACAGGAGTGTTGTGAGGGTTTTAAGAGAACAGGAGTGTTGTGGTGTTATGTCACCAGGAGTGTGGTGGTTTGAGGAGACCCTGAGTGTGGTAGCGTGAGGAGACCATGAGTGTGGTGGTGTGAGGAGACCATGAGTGTGGTGGTGTGAGGAGACCAGGAGTGTGGTGATGTGAGGAGACCAGGAGTGTGTTGGTGTGAGGGGACCAGGAGTGTGGTGGTGTGAGGAGACCAGGAGTGTGGTGGTGTGAGGAGACCAGGAGTGTGTTGGTGTGAGGGGACCAGGAGTGTGTTGGTGTGAGGGGACCAGGAGTGTGTTGGTGTGAGGAGACCAGGAGTGTGTTGGTGTGAGGGGACCAGGAGTGTGTTGGTGTTAGGGGACCAGGAGTGTGTTGGTGTTAGGGGACCAGGAGTGTGTTAGTGTGAGGGGACCAGGAGTGTGGTGGTGTGAGGAGGCCAGGAGTGTGGTGGTGTGAGGAGGCCAGGAGTGTGGTGGTGTGAGGGGACCAGGAGTGTGTTGGTGTGAGGGGACCAGGAGTGTGGTGGTGTGAGAGATGAGGAGTGTGGTGGTGTGAGGAGACCAGGAGTGTGGTGGTGTGAGGGGACCAGGAGTGTGGTGGTGTGAGGGGACCAGGAGTGTGTTGGTGTGAGGGGACCAGGAGTGTGGTGGTGTAAGAGATGAGGAGTGTGGTGGTGTGAGGAGACCAGGAGTGTGGTGGTGTGAGGAGACCAGGAGTGTGGTGGTGTGAGGAGACCAGGAGTGTGGTGGTGTGAGGAGACTAGGAGTGTGATCAAGTGAGGAGACCAGGAGTGTGGTGTGGAAATGAGACCAGGATTGTGGTGGAATGAGGAGACCACGAGTGGTTGGTGTTAGGAGACCAGGAAAGTGGTGGTGTGAGGAGACCAGGAGTGTGGTGGTGTTAGGTGACCAGGAGTGTGGTGGTGTTAGAAGACCAGGAGTGTGGTGGTGTTAGGAGACCAGGAGTGTGGTGGTGTGACGGGACCAAGAGTGTGGTGGTGTGAGAGATGAGGAGTGTGGTGGTGTGAGACCAGGAGTGTGGTGGTGTGAGGAGGCCAGGAGTGTGGTGGTGTGAGAAGACCAGGAGTGTGATGGTGTTAGGAGACCAGGAGTATTGTGGTGTGAAGAGACCAGGAGTGTGGTGGTGTTAAAAGACCAGGAGTGTGGTGGTGTGAGGAGACCAGGAGTGTGGTGGTGTGAGGAGACCAGGAGTGTGATCAAGTGAGGAGACCAGGAGTGTGGTGTGGAAATGAGACCAGGATTGTGGTGGAATGTGGAGACCACGAGTGGTTGGTGTTAGGAGACCAGGAATGTGGTGGTGTTAGGAGACCAGGAGTGTTGTGGTGTGATGAGACAAAGAGTGTGGTGGTGTTAGGAGACCAGGAGTGTAGTGGTGTGAGGAGACCAGGAGTGTGGTGGTGTTAGGTGACACGGAGTGTGGTGGTGTTAGCAGACCAGGAGTATGGTGGTGTTAGGAGACCAGGAGTGTAGTGGTGTGACGGGACCAGGAGTGTGTTGGTGTGAGGAGGCCAGGAGTGTGGTGGTGTGAGGAGGCCAGGAGTGTAGTGGTGTTAGGTGCCCAGGAGTGTGGTGGTGTTAGGTGCCCATGAGTATTGTGGTTTGAGGAGACCATGAGTGTGGTGATGTGAGGAGACCATGAGTGTGGTGGTGTGAGGAGACCATGAGTGCGGTGATGTGAAGAGACCAGGAGTGTGGTGGTGTGAGGAGACCAGGAGTTTGGTGGTGTGAAGAGACCAGGAGTGTGGTGGTGTGAGGAGACCAAGAGTGTGGTGGTGTGAGGAGACCATGAGTGTGGTGATGTGAAGAGACCAAGAGTGTTGTGGTGTTAGGAGACCAGGAGTGTGGGGGTTTTAGGAGACCAGGACTGTTGTGGGGGTTTTAGGAGAACAGGAGTGTTGTGGGGGTTTTAAGAGAACAGGAGTGTTGTGGTGTTATGTCACCAGGAGTGTGGTGGTTTGAGGAGACCCTGAGTGTGGTAGCGTGAGGAGACCATGAGTGTGGTGGTGTGAGGAGACCATGAGTGCGGTGATGTGAAGAGACCAGGAGTGTGGTGGTGTGAGGAGACCATAAGTGCGGTGATGTGAAGAGACCAGGAGTGTGGTGGTGTGAGGAGACCTGGAGTGTGGTGGTGTGAGGAGACCTGGAGTGTGGTGGTGTTAGGAGACCTGGAGTGTGGTGGGGTTAGGAGACCAGGAGTGTGGTGCTGTGAGGAGACCAGGAGTGTGGTGGTGTGAGGAGACCATGAGTGTGGTGGTGTGAGGAGACCATGAGTGCGGTGATGTGAAGAGACCAGGAGTGTGGTGGTGTGAGTAGACCATGAGTGCGGTGATGTGAAGAGACCAGGAGTGTTGTGGTGTGAGGAGACCTGGAGTGTGGTGGTGTGAGGAGACCTGGAGTGTGGTGGTGTTAGGAGACCTGGAGTGTGGTGGGGTTAGGAGACCAGGAGTGTGGTGCTGTGAGGAGACCAGGAGTGTGGTGGTGTGAGGAGACCATGAGTGTGGTGGTGGGAGAAGACCATGAGTGTGGTGGTGTGTGGAGACCAAGTGTGTTGTGATGTGAGGAGTCCAGGAGTGTGGTGGTGTGAGGAGACCAGGAGTGTGGTGGTGTGAGGAGACCAGCAGTGTGGTGGTGTGAAGAGATCAGGAGTGTGGTGGTGTTAGAAGACCAGGTGTGTGGTGGTGTTAGGAGACCAGGAGTGTGGTGGTGTTAGGAGACCAGGAGTGTGGTGGTGTGAAGAGACCAGGAGTGTGGTGGTGTGAGGAGACCAAGAGTGTGGTGGTGTGAGGGGACCAGGAGTGTGTTGGTGTGAGGGGACCAGGAATGTGGTGGTGTGAGAGATGAGGAGTGTGGTGGTGTGAGGAGACCAGGAGTGTGGTGGTGTGAGGAGGCCAGGAGTGTGGTGGTGTGAGGGGACCAGGAGTGTGGTGGTGTGAGGAGGCCAGGAGTGTGGTGGTGTGAGGAGGCCAGGAGTGTGGTGGTGTGAGGGGACCAGGAGTGTGGTGGTGTGAGGGGACCAGGAGTGTGTTGGTGTGAGGGGACCAGGAGTGTGGTGGTGTGATAGATGAGGAGTGTGGTGGTGTGAGGAGACCAGGAGTGTGGTGGTGTGAGGGGACCAGGAGTGTGGTGGTGTGAGGGGACCAGGAGTGTGTTGGTGTGAGGGGACCAGGAGTGTGGTGGTGTAAGAGATGAGGAGTGTGGTGGTGTGAGGAGACCAGGAGTGTGGTGGTGTGAGGAGACCAGGAGTGTGGTGGTGTGAGGAGACCAGGAGTGTGGTGGTGTGAGGAGACTAGGAGTGTGATCAAGTGAGGAGACCAGGAGTGTGGTGTGGAAATGAGACCAGGATTGTGGTGGAATGAGGAGACCACGAGTGGTTGGTGTTAGGAGACCAGGAAAGTGGTGGTGCGAGGAGACCAGGAGTGTGGTGGTGTTAGGTGACCAGGAGTGTGGTGGTGTTAGAAGACCAGGAGTGTGGTGGTGTTAGGAGACCAGGAGTGTGGTGGTGTGACGGGACCAGGAGTGTGGTGGTGTGAGAGATGAGGAGTGTGGTGGTGTGAGGAGACCAGGAGTGTGGTGGTGTGAGGAGGCCAGGAGTGTGGTGGTGTGAGAAGACCAGGAGTGTGATGGTGTTAGGAGACCAGGAGTATTGTGGTGTGAAGAGACCAGGAGTGTGGTGGTGTTAGGAGACCAGGAGTGTGGTGGTGTGAGGAGACCAGGAGTGTGGTGGTGTGAGGAGACCAGGAGTGTGATCAAGTGAGGAGACCAGGAGTGTGGTGTGGAAATGAGACCAGGATTGTGGTGGAATGTGGAGACCACGAGTGGTTGGTGTTAGGAGACCAGGAATGTGGTGGTGTTAGGAGACCAGGAGTGTTGTGGTGTGATGAGACAAAGAGTGTGGTGGTGTTAGGAGACCAGGAGTGTAGTGGTGTGAGGAGACCAGGAGTGTGGTGGTGTTAGGTGACACGGAGTGTGGTGGTGTTAGCAGACCAGGAGTATGGTGGTGTTAGGAGACCAGGAGTGTAGTGGTGAGACGGGACCAGGAGTGTGTTGGTGTGAGGAGGCCAGGAGTGTGGTGGTGTGAGGAGGCCAGGAGTGTAGTGGTGTTAGGTGCCCAGGAGTGTGGTGGTGTTAGGTGCCCATGAGTGTTGTGGTTTGAGGAGACCATGAGTGTGGTGATGTGAGGAGACCATGAGTGTGGTGGTGTGAGGAGACCATGAGTGCGGTGATGTGAAGAGACCAGGAGTGTGGTGGTGTGAGGAGACCAGGAGTTTGGTGGTGTGAAGAGACCAGGAGTGTGGTGGTGTGAGGAGACCAAGAGTGTGGTGGTGTGAGGAGACCATGAGTGTGGTGATGTGAAGAGACCAAGAGTGTTGTGGTGTTAGGAGACCAGGAGTGTGGGGGTTTTAGGAGACCAGGACTGTTGTGGGGGTTTTAGGAGAACAGGAGTGTTGTGGGGGTTTTAAGAGAACAGGAGTGTTGTGGTGTTATGTCACCAGGAGTGTGGTGGTTTGAGGAGACCCTGAGTGTGGTAGCGTGAGGACACCATGAGTGTGGTGGTGTGAGGAGACCATGAGTGCGGTGATGTGAAGAGACCAGGAGTGTGGTGGTGTGAGGAGACCATAAGTGCGGTGATGTGAAGAGACCAGGAGTGTGGTGGTGTGAGGAGACCTGGAGTGTGGTGGTGTGAGGAGACCTGGAGTGTGGTGGTGTTAGGAGACCTGGAGTGTGGTGGGGTTAGGAGACCAGGAGTGTGGTGCTGTGAGGAGACCAGGAGTGTGGTGGTGTGAGGAGACCATGAGTGTGGTGGTGTGAGGAGACCATGAGTGCGGTGATGTGAAGAGACCAGGAGTGTGGTGGTGTGAGTAGACCATGAGTGCGGTGATGTGAAGAGACCAGGAGTGTGGTGGTGTGAGGAGACCTGGAGTGTGGTGGTGTGAGGAGACCTGGAGTGTGGTGGTGTTAGGAGACCTGGAGTGTGGTGGGGTTAGGAGACCAGGAGTGTGGTGCTGTGAGGAGACCAGGAGTGTGGTGGTGTGAGGAGACCATGAGTGTGGTGGTGGGAGAAGACCATGAGTGTGGTGGTGTGTGGAGACCAAGTGTGTTGTGATGTGAGGAGTCCAGGAGTGTGGTGGTGTGAGGAGACCAGGAGTGTGGTGGTGTGAGGAGACCAGCAGTGTGGTGGTGTGAAGAGATCAGGAGTGTGGTGGTGTTAGAAGACCAGGTGTGTGGTGGTGTTAGGAGACCAGGAGTGTGGTGGTGTTAGGAGACCAGGAGTTTGGTGGTGTGAAGAGACCAGGAGTGTGGTGGTGTGAGGAGACCAAGAGTGTGGTGGTGTGAGGGGACCAGGAGTGTGTTGGTGTGAGGGGACCAGGAATGTGGTGGTGTGAGAGATGAGGAGTGTGGTGGTGTGAGGAGACCAGGAGTGTGGTGGTGTGAGGAGGCCAGGAGTGTGGTGGTGTGAGGGGACCAGGAGTGTGTTGGTGTGAGGGGACCAGGAGTGTGGTGGTGTGAGAGATGAGGAGTGTGGTGGTGTGAGGAGACCAGGAGTGTGGTTGTGTGAGGGGACCAGGAGTGTGGTGGTGTGAGGGGACCAGGAGTGTGTTGGTGTGAGGGGACCAGGAGTGTGGTGGTGTAAGAGATGAGGAGTGTGGTGGTGTGAGGAGACCATGAGTGTGGTGATGTGAAGAGACCAAGAGTGTTGTGGTGTTAGGAGACCAGGAGTGTGGGGGTTTTAGGAGACCAGGACTGTTGTGGGGTTTTAGGAGAACAGGAGTGTTGTGGGGGTTTTAAGAGAACAGGAGTGTTGTGGTGTTATGTCACCAGGAGTGTGGTGGTTTGAGGAGACCCTGAGTGTGGTAGCGTGAGGAGACCATGAGTGTGGTGGTGTGAGGAGACCATGAGTGCGGTGATGTGAAGAGACCAGGAGTGTGGTGGTGTGAGGAGACCATAAGTGCGGTGATGTGAAGAGACCAGGAGTGTGGTGGTGTGAGGAGACCGGGAGTGTGGTGGTGTGAGGAGACCTGGAGTGTGGTGGTGTTAGGAGACCTGGAGTGTGGTGGGGTTAGGAGACCAGGAGTGTGGTGCTGTGAGGAGACCAGGAGTGTGGTGGTGTGAGGAGACCATGAGTGTGGTGGTGTGAGGAGACCATGAGTGCGGTGATGTGAAGAGACCAGGAGTGTGGTGGTGTGAGTAGACCATGAGTGCGGTGATGTGAAGAGACCAGGAGTGTGGTGGTGTGAGGAGACCTGGAGTGTGGTGGTGTGAGGAGACCTGGAGTG